>NW_020629498.1:0-373 GCF_003573695.1 Papaver somniferum
GTGTGTTCTCCCTGTTTCCGTCGCCTAAGCAAGCGTGGAATGCAGGACCTGTGGGAACTATCGTGTAATCTGCTGACAAGAAGCATGCGCTTGGATCAAAAAGATCTATTCATGTCGTTAAGTTAAAAAAAAAAAAAAAAAGGTTATTGTTCTGTGTAGTCAACTGCTGGTTCCCTTGTATTTGACAGTTTGTTGATCTAGATTTAAGTTATCGACCACTGGTTCCCTTGTATATGCCAGTTGTGTTGATATTAGTCAGACCGGTATCGTCCATTAGGATATGTTCATTCTGGCAGTGGCCTTCGGACAGATATGTGAAACATCGATCATTTGGTTAACATCAAAACCATCTACATTTTTATATTTCCATCTC
>NW_020629498.1:573-777 GCF_003573695.1 Papaver somniferum
GCGAAATGGGCTCAAAAAGCAGTGTTTTACACCCCGGAGAAATGTACCGTAGGCACCCCAGAAATGCACCGGAAGCGTCCCAGAAATGTCCCGGAGGAACCCAGAAAAATTACTATTTCCACCCCAATTGATATTTGCACCCCAGCACTCTGGATAAGGGGCACCTTCTTCAACAATTTGAATTTGTGTTTTTGGCGGGAAATG
>NW_020629499.1:0-286 GCF_003573695.1 Papaver somniferum
GTGGAAACACATTTATGTATAAGTCATATTCCTTGAACCAAAGTTTGCGAACTTTGTTGATCAAGAGAACCGGAAGAATGACATGAGCCAAGTCCGCGAACTCAGTCCGCGAACTGCCGAAGTTCTCAAACCCGAGAATTTATGCTGGAGTTGACAAACTACTTGCGTGAAGCTAACCGCGAACTCAGTCCGCGAACCCAGTTCACGAACCAGCGAAGTTCTCAAACCCGAGAGTTTCTGCTGGAGTTTGTAAACTCTACCCGGTAACTTAAGTCCGTGAACCTAG
>NW_020629499.1:297-1000 GCF_003573695.1 Papaver somniferum
CCCGAGAATTTCTGCTGGAGTTTGTAAACTCTGCCCGGTAACTTAAGTCCGCGAACCTAGTCTGCGAACTTGAGAAGGTTATATATCTGAAGATGATTTCTGAACTTAAACTTAAAAAGACTAAGGAATGCAGTTTGCAAACCGTGGCTATAAAAGTTCATGAACCGATTCAAGTGAATCAAATCATCTTTGCTTCAATTGTGTCTTGTGTACTGCATGAGATTTCATTGCAATTGAACAACTCTCTAACTAGTTCATTTTGAAGTCATTTGAACTAGTTATGGTGAAAAAGAACATGGTTGATATGAAATGCTCATATGGCTAACCTTTTGGTTAACTATTGTTGAACCAACAATTGCATACGTTTGGGTACGATTAACAAACCTAGAAGCGTGCATTGTCAAGTGTGTGTAACAAGCTAAGTTTTTGATCTAACGGTTGAGAAATATTAGCTTGAATCTAAATCAGGTTTTCATCTAACGGTGAATATTGAATGCTTTGTTACTAAGCTAACATTGATTGCAAACCATGATTTGAAAGACTATATAAAGGAGACATCTGGTATTGTGCAAAACTAATCCCCACACCTTACGTGTGATAATAGTTTGCGTGCTAGAGTCGATTCTACTTTAACCTTTGGTTTTCTTCTTCTAAAACCAGGTTAACGACTTAAAGACTTCATTGGGATTGTGAAGCCAGACCG
>NW_020629500.1:0-376 GCF_003573695.1 Papaver somniferum
TGAAGATATCATCCCTGCACGGGTATACAGCCTTGTAAACATATTTTGGAGCGTGTAAGGAGTGCGTTTGGATCAAATCAAGGCTCGGAAGTAAAAAAAAAAAGTAAGAAAATATTCCCGAGAATATTTTCCTTAATGCCGAGTAATGAAGAATCATTCGCAGTTATGAAGGAGATTTCTTGTGCATGACAGGCTATAAAAGGTGTAGAGGATCAGTAGAGCGAGTCTAGGGAGTTTGGGATAGTTTAGAACGCTACAGAGACGTAAATAATCGAGTTTCAGGAAACTTCCATTTCTGCTGCTGAAGCTGAAGAACACGAAGAACATCGACCCACAGAGGCAGTCGTTTAGCTACAGTGAAAACGACAGTTAGGTT
>NW_020629500.1:576-983 GCF_003573695.1 Papaver somniferum
TTCTCTTATTTTCTTCTAAACCTTGAGCAACAGATTGCTGAAACTGCACAGTGTTACGAGTTAACAAAGCAAGAGACTCTTCTAAACTCATAATCTTCTTATCCGAAGGGTTCTGAAATCGTGTCGGAGCTGAAGGATTCTTAGTATAGCCAAAACCTGGGGGAACCTGAGCGTTACTAGACTGACCTTGATTCTGGCCCTTGGACCAAGAAAGGTTTGGATGGTTTCTCCATCCAGGGTTATAGGTTTCTAAATATGGGTCAAACTTCTGTCGGTTATCAAACCTAGTGTTGTTATAAAGAGCATTGGCTTGCTCTTCAACAACATGGCCTTCCCCAAAAGGCTCATTTCTTCCACTACTACCACTAGAATGACCTAATTCTAAGGCTTCTAACCTTTTGGCTATA
>NW_020629501.1:0-424 GCF_003573695.1 Papaver somniferum
TAAAAAAATCTTGCCTAAAGACAAGTCCGCGTCGGCGGCGCCAAAAATTTGATGTGTTTTCAAAGTTGTTGTAGTAATAAGGTTCGTTGAGACTTGTGAAGGAAGATTTTTCAGTGTTTGGTTCGTCTTTAGATGAGTGTTGCATCATTTGTCACTAGTGTTGACTAGGTGTAAGGAAAATAATTTAGTGCTTAATTGGGAGAAATGTCACTTCATGGTTCGTTCAGGAATTGTTTTAGGGAATATCGTATCTTCTAAGGGTATAGAGGTAGATAAAGCCAAAGTTGACCTTATTAAGACTTTACAGGTCCCAAAAACCGTAAGAGATATTAGGTCATTCTTAGGGCATGCAGGTTTTTATCGTCGATTCATTAAGGATTTTAGCTTAATTTCTAGACCTCTTTGCAATTTGCTTGCAAAAGAT
>NW_020629501.1:435-1000 GCF_003573695.1 Papaver somniferum
CCATTAAGGAATTTAGCTTAATTTCTAGACCTCTTTGCAATTTGCTTGCAAAATATGTTAATTTTGTCTTTGATGATGCTTGTTTAGAGGCTTTTGAGAAGCTTAATAATTTACTCACTACCGCCCCCATAGTCCAGGCACCCAACTGGAACCTACCCTTTGAGATCATGTGTGATGCTTCAAATTATGCTATTGGTGTTGTGCTAGGTCAGCGAGAAAACAAATTACTTCATGTGATTTACTATGCTAGCAAAACTCTGAATGATGCCCAGTTGAACTATACCACTACTGAGAAGGAATTGTTAGCCATTGGGTTTGCCTTAGACAAGTTTAGACCCTATCTCTTAGGTTCTAATATCATCATATATACTGATCATGCTGATTTGAAATATCTTTTGTCTAAGAAGGATACAAAACCTAGATTGATTAGGTGGATCCTTTTGTTGCAAGAGTTTTCTCCAGACATTAGAGACAAAAAGGGTGTCGAAAATGTTGTAGCAGACCACTTGTCTAGGCTAGTTGTTAGTTCCCCTGATGATTCCCTTCCTATAGGGGATAGCTTTCC
>NW_020629502.1:0-356 GCF_003573695.1 Papaver somniferum
ACTGCTTTAATTTCCTAGTAAAGGGAAAGGACTGGCCATACAAGATAAGGGTTCGGATTTCATCACCGTTCCCTTGTTGGTCGCCTTAGGAAAACGAAACCAAACGCGAACCTAAGCCTAAAATTTGACTAGAACGAGACTTGTAGGGTAACGAGCTTAATAGGAAAGTCATTCGAAAAATATTGGTTACTCTTTTAAGCATGCTTCAAAGTTCATGATGGTTTCTGCGAGTTGAATACGCCGCCTTGTAACGCCGGTGAGGCCTTGGGTATCAAAGCTCCACTGAGCTTCCCTCGTCTCGATTCAACTTACTTAAACTCGGATTGATTCCAGAGGGGTTTTCTTAAATTGTAACG
>NW_020629502.1:367-1000 GCF_003573695.1 Papaver somniferum
AAGCTTCCCTCATCTCGATTCAACTTACTTAAACTCGGATTGATTCCAGAGGGGTTTGCTTAAATTATAACGAATTCCCTTTCGAAGGATTAGAAGCTAGTCTAGAAACAATCTAAGTGGATCCATCATGCTTTTTGTTTTCTAGAAATCAGTAGGTTCGCTGTGGTGGAGTCAGCCTTGTTTGTGTTTGCATAGAACTTTCCTTCCTTTTAGGATTTCTTTCTTTTTCTTTTGTTTTTCTAGTGTATGTCCAAGGTTATTAAAGAGCGGGCTTGGAAAAGAAACACTCTAGGTCGTTTGATTAGTGATAAACCTAGTAGTTCTTCTTGTGAACGCGGGGAGCTCAAAAACTCTTCTTTTGAGAGCCCTGTCTTTGGAAATTTCAGCTTTGAAAACTTTACAATTAGTGAAGAAAGTACTCCTAGTCCTTTGGTAGTGCCAGAAATGGCAACTTTGAAAGCTTTTTTAAACCCAACTAGGACCTCTTGTCCGTCTTGTATCAAGTTAGCTGAAACCGAAGCAAATTATGAACTCAAACCTGGGACTTTACATATGCTCCCAATCTTTTTAGGAAAAGAGAATGAGAACCCCTATTTTCATGTTAGGGAATTTGAGGAAGTTTGTAGTACTCTG
>NW_020629503.1:0-576 GCF_003573695.1 Papaver somniferum
ATTGGGAGAAATGTCACTTCATGGTTCGTTCAGGAATTGTTCTAAGGCATATTGTATCTTCGAAGGGTATAGAGGTAGATAGAGCCAAAGTTGACCTTATTAAAACTTTACAGGTCCCAAAAACCGTAAGATATATTAGGTCATTCTTAGGGCATGCAGGTTTTTATCGTCGATTCATTAAGGATTTTAGCTTGATTTCTAGACCTCTTTGCAATTTTCTTGCAAAAGACGTTAAGTTTGTCTTTGATGATGCTTGTTTAGAGGCTTTTGAGAAGCTTAAGACTTTACTCACTACCGCCCCCATAGTCCTGGCACCCAACTGGAACTTACCCTTTGAGATCATGTGTGATGCTTCAGATTATGCTATTGGTGTTGTGCTAGTTCAGCGAGAAAACAAATTACTTCATGTGATTTACTATGCTAGCAAAACTCTGAATGATGCCCAGTTGAACTATACCACTACCGAGAAGGAACTATTATCCATTGTGTTTGCCTTAGACAAGTTTAGACCCTACCTCTTAGGTTCTAAGATCGTCATATATACTGATCATGCTGCTTTGAAATATCTTTTGTCTA
>NW_020629503.1:587-906 GCF_003573695.1 Papaver somniferum
CCTACCTCTTAAGTTCTAAGATGGTAATATATACTGATCATGCTACTTTAAAATATCTCATTTCTAAAAAGAATACGAAACCTAGATTGATTACGTGGATCCTTTTGTTGCAAGAGTTTTCTACAGACATTAGAGACAAAAAGGGTGCCGAAAACGTAGTAGAAGACCACTTATCTAGGCTAGTTGTTGATTCCCCTGATGATTCCCTTCCTATAAGGGATAGCTTTCCTGATGAACAACTGTTCTTTGTTACCCAATTACCTTGGTATGCGAATATAGTGAATTATCTTGTTACTGGTCGAATGCCCCAACATTGGGG
>NW_020629504.1:0-299 GCF_003573695.1 Papaver somniferum
CTCCCCGCTTCCACAAGAAGAATTACTAGGTTTTTCACTAATCAATCGACCTAGATTTTCTCTTTTCCAAGCCCGTTTTTTAATGACCTCGGGCATACACTAGAAAAACAAAAGAAAAATAAAGAAATCCTAAAAGGAAGGGAAGTTCTATGCAAACACAAACAAGGCTGACTCTACCACAACAAACCTACTGATTTCTAGCAAACAAAAAGCATGATGGCTCCACTTAGATTGTTTCTAGACCAGCTTCTAATCCTTCGAAAGGGAATTCGTTACAATTTAAGCAAACCCCTCTGGAA
>NW_020629504.1:310-594 GCF_003573695.1 Papaver somniferum
ATTTCTAGCAAACAAAAAGCATGATGGCTCCACTTAGATTGTTTCTAGACCAGCTTCTAATCCTTCGAAAGGGAATTCGTTACAATTTAAGCAAACCCCTCTGGAATCAATCCGAGTTTAAGTAAGTTGAATAGAGACGAGGGAAGCTCAATGGATCTTTGATACCCAAGGCCTCACCGGCGTTACAAGGTGGCGTATTCAACTTACAGAAACCATCATGAACTTTGAAGCATGCTTAAAAGAGTAACCAATATTTTTCGAATGACTTTCCTATTAAGCTCGTC
>NW_020629504.1:794-1000 GCF_003573695.1 Papaver somniferum
TTACAGCTGCAAACTCTCCTTGTTTAACTCTTACACGCCTCTAGCATTCTCCCAGCACATTCCAAACTCTCCCAGCAACAACAGACGCGTGAAAATCTTCCCCCTTTGCACGTACTCCCCTTTTTTGCTTCATGACATGATTCAGCCAATTCTGATCCAAACGAACACCCATAACAGGCCTGTTATGAAAAATCACAACTACCCAT
>NW_020629505.1:0-228 GCF_003573695.1 Papaver somniferum
AGTTATGGAGGAGATTCAATGCATCTTTCGGGTATAAATAGAATCCCTTGGGTCATATAACGAGTTACTGAGAGTTTGGGAGAGTTTTGGAGAAGACAGAGGCGATAATCAGAACCACTAGAAATATTTTTCTGCTGCTGCTCATCTGAAGAACATGAAGAACAAACCATCCAATACAGTCGTTTTTCAACAGTGGAAACGACACAAAGGCGTGGGTCGAGAGCTACA
>NW_020629505.1:393-719 GCF_003573695.1 Papaver somniferum
CTTTTGCGGAGTTCTAAATGTTCACATAATTTTCTTAATTACTTGTGATTCAATTTGATAGATTATACTTTGTTTAATCGATTGATAGTCTATTCTTAGGGAATACAATTAATATTTGGTAATATGTTTTATTGTGTGTGAATTAAGAAATAAAGGACTTAAAGGATAGTTAGAGTCTGAAACATATTTGGTATCGTTCATTCATGTGTAATAGTGGAATCTAGTGTCTTGGTTACTTTTAATATCTTGAAATCAATTTTATAATAAATTTTCTATTTTTAAGTTTTATAAGTCTAAAATCTTTTGCTTTCACAAGTCTCAACAAA
>NW_020629505.1:730-1000 GCF_003573695.1 Papaver somniferum
AATAAATTTTCTATTTTTAAGTTTTATAAGTCTAAAATATTTTGCTTTCACAAGTCTCAACAAACTTATTACTACAACTCAATTGAAAATCACATCAACAAGTCAACGATTAGATTTATGCATTACTCTTTCTTTTGAGTTTCTACCCTTTGGACTAGAGGAGTTATTATAAAACTCATTTCCATAATGGAAGAATATGAAGTTGGAAGCTTTACCTGAGTTTGTCTGTTTTTCCTTAAAGATACATGATAACTTGTTGATAAGATCGTT
>NW_020629506.1:0-389 GCF_003573695.1 Papaver somniferum
GATCGAACCCACTGCCCAAAATGTGTTCCTTAACCTATATCACATCTCTCTATCAAATTTCAGCCATTGAATCGACCCGTAACCCCTTCATTTTTGTGATCAAACTTCTGCAAGTTGAGAATTTCATTTCCCGCCAAAAAACAGTTTTCAAACGAAGAAGAAAGGGTGTCCCCCTATCCTGAACTGGGGTGCGAATAGCAGGTGTCCACTGAGATGCCCCTTAACTGATAGTGAGAGTCCGAATAACAATTGTCCTCCAAGGGTGCCGCGGGCAACTTTTCGAGCTGATTTTTCCAAAAATGTTTATTTCCAAAAAATACCTAAAAACACACAAAACACCATAATAAGGACGAAAACGAGTACTAACAAAATACACAAAAGAGATGAAA
>NW_020629506.1:589-948 GCF_003573695.1 Papaver somniferum
GGTTTCTAATAGTTGAGACTCGTGTTGAATATTATTAAGTTCGGGAAAACGAGTACGAAGATAGTCTTGTAAGATGGTTGAGGCATTGATGTCAAGTCCCACGTGAGGGATTTTTGTAAGAATTAAAGAACATGGAGAATGATAATCACCCCATAATTTAGAGTTTTCGGCGTCTCTAGGTAGACTGGTCATAATCTCCCTAATTTCTAGGTCATTAGATTCCTGAAAGTGGACGATTGATTTTTCTAAGTCAGGTTCATCCCCGCTAATCTCTACGAGTTCATCTAAGACTATTGTTTCTAAATCGTTTGACTCGAAAACAATACTCTCAAGATAAACTGGTTCCTCTAAACCATCAT
>NW_020629507.1:0-347 GCF_003573695.1 Papaver somniferum
ATTTTCAGAAAAATTGGTTTTACAATGTTGGTACAAACCAAATCTAGGTTGGGTGGAAGGCCAACAGATGGTGACTCATGTAGAAGAATAGGCATATCATTATCAATCAAATCAAAATCTTCTAACTCATCTACACATGTCACATCATGCTCACAATCATCAATCAAATTTCCAAGATCACAATCAGAATGATCATCAACAGATTTATTCTCGTGTATCGGCACATCAGGGGAAACATCACATGGAATACTAGAAAAAATATCATGCATTAAGGTCGGGGCAGAGAAGCCTAATGTATTTGAACCCAAAGGTTCCATAACATTTTCAGTATAGACATGTTCTTCTAA
>NW_020629507.1:547-757 GCF_003573695.1 Papaver somniferum
AAAAGTAATCACAAACATCTTCTTCTCATTGTTTGTGATTCTGCAACATCTTGTTTCGCTACCATACGATTAAGATTGTTGTGAGGTGATTGATAACTCTAGGTTGTTCTTCGGGAATATACGACCGGATTATCGATTGGTTCCTGTTCACCTTGATTATTATCAAAATACGGAACAAAAACTTTAGGATTTATCTGTGGGAGACAAATT
>NW_020629508.1:0-700 GCF_003573695.1 Papaver somniferum
CATCACCCTCTCTTACTTATTGGTTGATTCTTACTAAATTACCAATTGATCAACAATCGATCAAAAATTAGGATTTTGAATCAGATGCTCTTCAAAGCATAATTCTGAACAAGTTCAAACACTAATTTTATGTTGATCCAGCAATCAACATTTTAATTTATTATTCTCGGTCTAGATGCCAGTATTTAAAATAAATATTTTGTTTTGTCCCGCACCCAGTAATTCATGAAACGAGCAGTATTTGCTCAAACGAGCAATATTTGCGCATGCTGGGAATATTGGTTCAACTATCAATATTTAACATTAGGGCATTCAATACCAATATTAAGACGCTTAAAAACGACAGTAGGGCGTTCAGTACTAACATTAGGGCATTCAGTGACAACATTAGGACACTCAATATTTGTGTTAGTCCCAACATTGCTGGAATTAACATTGTGCTTCTTTGAAGTCTCGACTTCCTTTCCGCTGGTGGTAACCATGATTAAGATTGATAACTGTGATTTGAGATTGATTTGGAACTGTGAATGAGTGGACAACCTCTCACCGTGGTCTGCAAAATGTAGTTACCTAAAATCTGAGAGAGGTTAGAAGTGGGATTCTAGAGTTTCTGAAAAAGTGTTATGGGAAGTTGAACACGAACAGTAACTACGCACGTTTGGTCGTACAAAG
Source organism: Papaver somniferum (assembly GCF_003573695.1). Taxonomy (NCBI): domain Eukaryota; kingdom Viridiplantae; phylum Streptophyta; class Magnoliopsida; order Ranunculales; family Papaveraceae; genus Papaver; species Papaver somniferum. Next base: position 673 of record NW_020629508.1, read on the forward strand.
GTTGATTCAGTCACATGGAAGAGATTTA
>NW_020629509.1:0-447 GCF_003573695.1 Papaver somniferum
AAATAGTACCCGTCTGGCTTCACAATCCCAATGAAGTCTTTAAGTCGTTAACCTGGTTTAGAAGAAGAAACCAATGGTTAAAGGAGAATCAACTCTATATTAGCACAATTAGTATCACACAGAATGTGTGTGGATTAGGTTTCCCAGTTGCTAGAGTTCTCCTTATATAGTCTTTGAAATCAGGGTTTGCAATTAATGTTAGCTTGGTAACAAAGCATTCAATATTCACCGTTAGATGAAAACCTGATTAGATTCAAGCTAATATTTATCAACTGTTAGATCGAAAACATAGCTTGTTATACACAAATGAAATGCATGTTTCTAGGCTTGTGTAACCGTACCCAAACTTGTACATTATTTGGTTCAACAATAGTTAAACAAATGGTTAGCCATATGATCACTTTCATATCAACCATATTCTTCTTCACCATAACTAGTTCAAATGAC
>NW_020629509.1:458-1000 GCF_003573695.1 Papaver somniferum
TTAACCAAATGGTTAGCCATATGATCACTTTCATATCAACCATATTCTTCTTCACCATAACTAGTTCAAATGACTCAAATGAACTAGTTAGAGAGTTGTTCAATTGCAAGGAAATCTTATGTACTATACAATACACAACTGAAGCAAAAACGATGTGATTCACTCGAATCGGTTCATGAACTATATATCCACGGTTTGCAATTGCATTCCTTAGTTTATATAAGAATAAGTTCACAAACATCGTTTTTAGATATAACCTACTCAAGTTCGCGGACTTAAGTTCCCGGATGGAGTTCACAAACTCCGGCAGAAATTCTCGGGTCGAGAACTTCCGCCAGTTCACGGACTTAGCTCACGCACTACTCCGGTTCTCTTGATCAACAAAGTTCGCAAACTTTGGTTCAAGGAATAAGGACTTATACATATATGTGTTTCCACAATAATGCTTATATCCTCCAATGGTTATATAATCTAAACTCTCATTTCAATCATTTGGAACATTCTTAGAGGACTTTATTATATAGTTGTTATTCACAAACTAT
>NW_020629510.1:0-413 GCF_003573695.1 Papaver somniferum
AAAGTGATCATATGGCTAACCATTTGGTTAACTACTGTTGAACCAACTAATGTGCAAGTTTGGGTACGGTTACACAAGACCAAGGAACGTGCATTTCATTTGTGTGTAACAAACTATATTTTCGATCTAACGGTTGATAAATATTAGCTTGAATCTAATCAGGTTTTCATCTTACGGTGAATATTGAATGCTTTGTTACTAAGATAACATTGATTGCAAACCCTGATTTGAAAGACTATATAAGGGAGAACTCTAGCAACTGGAAAACCTAATCCCCACACATTCTGTGTGATACTGGTGTGCCAATGGAAAACACACAGAAACTTGCAAGTATACAAGGCCAAGTTTATAGAATAGAAGGAAAGCAGGGGAAAGTCCACAGGGAGTGGGAGCACTATAAGAGAAACCTAAGC
>NW_020629510.1:613-1000 GCF_003573695.1 Papaver somniferum
ATTTATTCTTGAAAACAATGAAAATACAGAATATGGGATAAAATGTAGAATTAATGCGCAAAAGATGAGTTAAATGCCAACAAAAAGGGATAAATATATACATTATTTGGCACCCATCAGATACTAGTTGTGCTAAGCTAGAGTCGATTCTCCTTTAACCTTTGGTTTTTTCTTTTAAACCAGGTTAACGACTTAAAGACTTCATTGAGATTTTGAAGCCAAACCGATACTACTTTTTTTTGTAGTTGTGTGATCTGATCTTGGTATTTCTATCTTACGAGTACAATTGTAATAATTGTCTTGAGATTTGTATCTCCGATAGGCAAGATAAAAAGTAATCACAAACATCTTCGTCTCATCGTTTGTGATTCCACAATATATGTTTTT
>NW_020629511.1:0-372 GCF_003573695.1 Papaver somniferum
AAACAACAAGAGCATATCACACAACTACGAGAAAGTAGTATCGGTCTGGATTCACAATCTCAATGAAGTCTTCAAGTCGTTAATCTACATGGTCTCGGTATAAACCTAAGGTTAAAGGATAATGGACTCTATCTAATGCAACTAGTATCACACAGGAGGTGTGGGGATTAGGTTTCCCAGTTGCTAGAGTTCTCCCTTGTATAGTATTTCAAATTAGGGTTTGGGACCAATGTTAGCTTAGTAACAAAACATTCAATATTCACCGTGATATGAAAACCTGATTAGATTCAAGCTAATATATTTCACCGTTAGATCGAAACTTAGCTTTTTACACACAAATGAAATGCACGTTTATCTAGTTTGTGTAACCGT
>NW_020629511.1:383-1000 GCF_003573695.1 Papaver somniferum
GAAACTTAGCTTGTTACACACAAATGAAATGCACGTTTATCTAGGTTTGTGTAACCGTACCCAAACATGTACATCTAGTTGGTTCAACAGTAGTTAACCAAATGGTTAGCCATATGAGCACTTTCATATCAATCATATTCTTCTTTACCACAACTAGTTCAAATGACTCAAATGAACTAGTTTCGAGAGTTTTTCAATTGCTTAGATCTTTATAATAGACACAAATGAAACAAAAACGATTTGATTCACTCGAATCGATTCATGAACTTTATAGCCACGGTTTGGAAACTTGCATTCCTTAGTTTATATAAGTTTAAGTTCACGAATAATCGTTTTTAGAAAATAACCAATTTAAGTACGCGGACTGGTGGCGGACTTAAGTACCCGGAATAAGTTTGTAAACAGTTCACAAACTCCAGCATATTTTCTCGGGAAGAGAACCTCCGACAATACGCGGACTGGGTTCGCGGACTCTTTTCCGGTTTTCCTGAGCAGCAAAGTACGCATACTTTGGTTCAAGGAATAAGGACTTATACATGTATGAGTTACCACACAATGCTTATATCCAACCATGGTTATATAATGTAAACTCTCATTTCAATCATTGAAACATTCTT
>NW_020629512.1:0-191 GCF_003573695.1 Papaver somniferum
ATCTGAATCACACCAGCCTTTTAAACTTAGACTACTATCAGAGCGCAACAAAATTCCTTGCCCAGGATTCTTTTTCAAATATCTAACTACCCGAAGTGCAGCTTCCCAATGTTCTTGTCTTGGATGCTGCATAAACTGTGACAAAATATGCACAGAATAAGCTAGATCTGGTCTAGTCACAGCCAGATAAA
>NW_020629512.1:202-436 GCF_003573695.1 Papaver somniferum
ATAAACTGTGACAAAATATGCACAGAATAAGCTAGATCTGGTCTAGTCACAGCCAGATAAATCAAACTTCCAATCAGTCGTCGATACCTTTCAGCATCAATCAGCAACGGCCCTGTTTCCAAAGCTAGACGATGATTAGTTTCCATTGGAAACTCTGCTGGTTTTGCTCCCAATAACCCCGTCTCCATAATAATGTCCAATGCATATTTCCGTTGACAAACATAAATGCCTTGC
>NW_020629512.1:636-1000 GCF_003573695.1 Papaver somniferum
TGACCACACTTTCCTAAAATATCACTTACCTTATCAGTCTCACATTAATGACTTACATGGACAATACTTTCCATAGACTGACCACTACGGTCTTGGAAAGTATTACACTTTCCTTAATACCAAGTATTAGTAACAACAGTGCCAAGAAGGAAAAAAAAGGAACATTATTTAAATACCGCTCAAAATTCGTCCATTAAAATATGATGTTATTCAACTAGCACGAGTTAGATTTCATAAATGGACACAACTTTATACAAGTTAGCTTCCAAAAAGTGGAAGCAATTTTCTCGAGTTGATTCTAAAAATATAATTTTTATCCCTCGGAGGTATTTGTGTAAGGTCAACAAAAATGAAGGGTATTTAT
>NW_020629513.1:0-426 GCF_003573695.1 Papaver somniferum
GGTTTTCGTAAATAGGTAGGACAAAAATGATTAATCATTGTTTCGCAAAACAACGCAAGTGATTAATGATTTTCTGGGTTGTAGTAATGAAGGTTCGAACTCTAAGACTTGTGAAGGTGAAGGATTTTTAGATTTAATAAAAATATATACAAAAATATTGACAAATTGGTAGAGAGGTACTGGGACTAGGATTCCGCCAAATTCATTTCTTAAGGTTCAAATAATAATTCTTTTATCAATAATAGCTCGAAAAATATATTAAATATATCGACTCTAATTTATTGCCAAGATAGATTCTCAAAATATTAGGTGTAAATGTTAAGCATGGGACATCAAATCATCTAAGCTAAGCATGACCCATCAAATCAAATCACAACTAATTAATTTAAATCATAATTTCAATTAAAATTAATGCAAAAGTCATGA
>NW_020629513.1:437-1000 GCF_003573695.1 Papaver somniferum
ATTATGGCTCAAAAATGGTTTACAAATGATGAGAATATGAGAAATACAATAAAACCAGAGACCTACGACCCTCAGTGACAAAATAAGACTGTCGCCGATGTGTCGCAAACGCTGTGGAAAATAAGACTGCCTGATGTACGACCCACAGGTGTGAGTCGTTATTACTGTAGATAAACGACTGCTGTTGCAGGTCCGTTCTTCGTGTTCTTGGTGTTCTTCATCATCAGCAGCAGCAGCAACAGAGTTTCATCAACTCTTGATTTCTGCTTCTCTGGACCTCCTCTCGACCCCAAACTCTCGACACCCTTCTATGCTAACCCAAGAGTTATATTTATACACCTTTGGACCAAGAATAACTTCTCATTAATCCAAAAATTCTTCCCATTACTCGGCAGTGAATGAAAATATTCCCGATATCTTTTTTCTTTAATTCTCTGATTTGTTACGGATTGTTCCCTGTTTTATCTCTTCTCACGCGTCATCCTTGAGCTGTAGGGATTGTTTCCAGCCAATAGAATCAACCCATGCACGTCTCTTCCATCCAAGAATTCCAAGAATAGAAT
>NW_020629514.1:0-287 GCF_003573695.1 Papaver somniferum
ATTGGGTCTGGCAGCATTACATTGCCATGGATCCATGTTGCCAAAATATGGTGCACCCAAAATGTATTCAATTCATTCTCAGTATATCAAATATGCACTCAATTAATTCATTCTTAGTATGTTAAAAACCACACTCAATCTCAACAATCAATACCTATTTTCATGCACAGATCAAAACAAAGCAATCCAAAAATTAAATCAACTATACTTACATTCGTATTTCTTCTCAAGTTCACCAGTAAGATGTCTCTTCACAAAAGTAGTCTCCTCCTGTTAGGTATCAAACA
>NW_020629514.1:298-1000 GCF_003573695.1 Papaver somniferum
AGTTCACTAGTAAGATGTATCTTCACAAAAGTAGTCTCCTCCTGTTAGGTATCAAACACAACCAAGAGCAATTTCTATCATTATGCGATATATGTACTGAAGATTCATGAACTACATATCAACTGTATCACAATACAAGTGACGGGTTTGTATAAAGTAAGAGAACCGAAACACATAGTACAATATTTTATATGTGTGTGGATGATTATGCACTGATTCGGTAGTGTGAAGACGGGTATGCAGTAAGAAGAAAAATTACTTCGAGATAAAATCCAGTATAGTTGTTATGCATTGCTCAAAAATCCAGTACAGTTCTTATGTACCTTATATGTTTTCCATGTTTTATTCTAGTTTCGAACATACTACATTGGGTAGTAGAATCTAACATAATCCATATATATACTTATGGATGAAACAACAACAAATGAAAAAGTCCAAAGCAGTTCGCATCAGTATGCCACATATGTACTGCTGATTCATGAACTAAAACAACTGCATGGAATGAATCTATAAAAAAAATATAATCGAGAGAGTATTATTTCAGTAACGCATATATGTACCTATGGATCAAACAACAAGTGGTAAAACTAAAAAATAAAGCAGAATCAAAAGAAGTTTGTATCAGTATGACACATATGTACTGCTTATTCATGAACTAAAAAACAACCATATGTAATGAATCTATCAAAAAAAACGGAATCG
>NW_020629515.1:0-589 GCF_003573695.1 Papaver somniferum
ACACGTAAGGTGTGGGGATTAGTTTTGCACAGAAGCTAGAGTTCCCCTTATATAGTCTTTCAAATCAGGGTTTGCAATTAAGTTACCTTGGTAACAAAGCAATCAATACCCACCGTCAGATGAAAACCTTATTTAGATTCAAGCTAATATTTCTCAACCGTTAGATCTAAAACTTAGTTTATTACACACACTTGACAATGCACGCTTCTAGGTTTGTTAACCGTACCCAAACGTATGCACTTGTTGGTTCAACAATAGTTAACCAAAAGGTTAGACATATGAGCATTCCATATCAACCATGTTCTTCTTCACCATAACTAGTTCAAATGACTTCAAATGAACTAGTTAGAGAGTTGTTCAATTGCAAGGAAATCTCATGTGCTACACAAGTTGAAGCAAAGATGATTTGATTCACTTGAATCGGTTCATGAACTTTTATAGCCACGGTTTGCAAACTGCATTCCTTAGTCTTTTTAAGTTTAAGTTCAGAAATCATCTTCAAATATATAACCTTCTCAAGTTCGCAGACTAGGTTCGCGGACTTAAGTTACCGGGCAGAGTTTACAAACTCCAGCAGAAATTCTCGGGT
>NW_020629515.1:600-1000 GCF_003573695.1 Papaver somniferum
TCAAGTTCGCAGACTAGGTTCGCTGACTTAAGTTACCGGGCAAATTTTACAAACTCCAGCAGAAATTCTCGGGTATGAGAACTTCGCCGGTTCGCGGACTTAGCTTCACGCAAGTAGTTTTTCAACTCCAGCAGAAATTCTCGGGTTTGAGAACTTCGGCAGTTCGCGGACTTGGCTCACGACATTCTTCTGGTTCTCTTGATCAACAAAGTTCGCAAACTTTGGTTCAAGGAATAGGACTTATACATAAATGTGTTTCCACAACAATGCTTATGTCCATCATTGGATATGTAATTTAAACTCTCATTTCAATCATTGAAACATTCTTAGAGGACATTATATAGTTGTTACACCATTTCTCGTCAAAGCAATTTTCAAGATGATTGAAACATATCATGAC
>NW_020629516.1:0-261 GCF_003573695.1 Papaver somniferum
ACACACTGGCATATACAAGGGTACCAGTGGTCGATAACCTAACTCTAGGTCAACACAACTGGCATATACGAGGGTAGCAGTGGTCGACTTTATTGAATTTATTCCTTTTGGTCAAATGGTCTGGTCCCAATTTTTTTTTTTTAATTTTTTTTTCATGGTATCTCAATCACTCTAATTCACCCTAGCATTGGTAACAACTTGAATCGTGAGCCCCACCAAATCACTTAGAAACATATTTAAAAAGAAAACAACATTAAAAAA
>NW_020629516.1:351-700 GCF_003573695.1 Papaver somniferum
ATATTGTTTCATTAGTTCGCAAACAAGAGGTAGCACAGTTGGTCAAGCTTCGCTAGAGTGAGTTGTAAGACTCGAGTTCGAATCCCTCATCAAGCTTAATTTTTCGCACATTTTTGAAATCCTAAAGGCGAAGAAATGGAATAAAGTACAACATTGTGTGTTTCTTTCGCAAGCAACAAGTAGCACAGATGGTCAGAGAAGGAGTATGCAAACTAGAGGACATGGGTTCGATTCTCCATGCGACCAAATAATTTTTGCTTCGTAAATATTCATTTCGCAAAGTTGATATTTGACTATTTCGCACAGTCTTTGATTATTTCGCAAGAGAGGGTTACCAAAGTTGGTCAGG
>NW_020629517.1:0-346 GCF_003573695.1 Papaver somniferum
AGAACCACATGAGCTTTCAACAAGAAACTAGGCAGGAATTGAAGAATACTTCCCAGAGTCTTGCCAAGTTAGAACTTCAAGTAGGACAAATAGCTAAGTTTATAAGTGAGAGAGAAGATGGAAGGTTCCCTAGTCATACTGATCCTAACCCTAGAGGAGAGAAATCTTACAATCATGTGAATGCTGTCACGACCCTTAGGAGTGGAAAGAAAGTTGATAATAAGTTCGACATACCTGAAAGTGAACATGCTTTAGTTCACCCTTATGAGCCAGAAAATGAGGAGACTGATAGAGTCTCTAAAGAGACCAATGAGGGTCATGTTGAGCCTCACTTTGTTCCCAGAGC
>NW_020629517.1:546-957 GCF_003573695.1 Papaver somniferum
GTAATATGACTATTGAGTTGAATATTTTTAATGTCAATAAGCTACATTCTAAGCTAGATGACACGTGCATTGAAGAGGTCAACATGATAGGAACCTTAGTTCCGAAGTCTGTACCAAACACTGAATCGGAAGATCCATTAGAGAGTTGTCTAGCCCGTTTTAGCATGGGTTTTGACGATGATAGCAACATTGAACAAGTAAATGCTCTGTAGGATTCTATTCCTATGTTAGATACCGATAGATGGAAATCTAGGTTTGAACCATTACTAGCTACCGAATCTACCTTAAGCCCTTATTTCGAAGAGCTTAAAGATCCTCCTAAGTTGGACCCCAATTATGCATTTGTAGGCCCATCTGAGATTTTGCCTATAACTTCCAATTTGGATAGTGATCATGAGATTAGGTCAGTAA
>NW_020629518.1:0-268 GCF_003573695.1 Papaver somniferum
GAGCATAGAGTATTGGGCTACTAAGCAGTTAAATTTTTCACTTGACAAGGCAGGATCCCATAGGAAACTCCAGCTCAATGAGTTGGAAGAGATTCGTAGAGATGCGTACGATAGTGCGAAGGAGTATAAGAACAAAATGAAACTTGTGCATGATAGGAATATCCTAAGAAAGACATTTTCTCCAGGTCAAAAAGTTCTTCTGTATGATACCCGCTTACATCTTTTCCCTGGGAAGTTGCGTTCTCGGTGGACGGGTCCTTTTATTGTT
>NW_020629518.1:279-1000 GCF_003573695.1 Papaver somniferum
CGCTTACATCTTTTCCCTGGGAAGTTGCGCTCTCGGTGGACCGGTCCTTTTGTGGTCCGTACTGTTTTTCCTCACGGAGCTGTGGAAATTGAGTCACCGGATGGTAGTAGTTCTTCGAAGGTTAACGGTCAGAGATTGAAACCCTTTTTGGAGCCCTTGCCTACAGATGATGTTGTGGAGGTCCCTCTGGAGGACCCTGTTTACCCTTGATTGACCATCTAGGCGGTTTGTATGTTGTTTATTACTTTCTTCCTTAGTCTCTGTAGAAGGATTGTTACGCTTTACCCAGGTACTATCTTTCCAACTTCACTATTTACCTTTGCCTCGTGTTATTATTCTTTTGGTATTGCTCTTTCATTAGAAACATTGAGGACAATGTTAAATTTTAAGTTTGGTGGCGGGGAAGAAACTTTTTGTTAGTTTTAAGTTGTAATAAATAAACTCCAGAGCCTAGAAATTTATCGTTATTAAGGAGGGCACTATCCAATCTAAGTGGATGGAAGCATTTTGGTTTTAGGAGTTGAGGAACCAATCTGACTAGATGGAAACATCTATAGAGTCTATTCATAAAAGCACAGAGCTCGGGTGTTAGGAAAAAAAACATGGTAGTTTCGCTATATCCTCGTGATGGAAACATCGAAAGAATCCTGATCACTTCTTTTTGTTTTATTTTTACCATTACTAGGGTGAAATAGAGTGACTGAGATTCAAAAAAAAAAAA
>NW_020629519.1:0-383 GCF_003573695.1 Papaver somniferum
ATATATTTATTACAACATACGTACCAGCATGAGTATAATTGAAAAGAAAATAAATCCACTAACAACATCCTCAACATAATATGTATATGTGATTGCATTTCAAATAATGACAAGAAATAAAACCATCCACAAGTTAACTAACTTCTAAATTCCAATACCTCCATTTATGAAATCCGCAAAAGATGTCAATTGTGGTTAGATGACAGCTTAGTAGAATGCATTCCCAATCTGAAAACATGCATAACAATGTCAATGAGTCAAATATCATACAACATGAGCGTACGACATAATTTCGAGAAAATCAATAATATAGATATTCACCCAACATGATCACCACACAAGTACATTTGTTTAATCATGAATTCACAATGCAAATATTGTTT
>NW_020629520.1:0-549 GCF_003573695.1 Papaver somniferum
GAAATCTTCGTCACTTCCAAGTACTCCAATGATCCCAAAAGTTGTAAGTTTAGCATCATCGTTGTTGAAGATCCGTAGCTATAACAATGAGAAAACATAGTTCTCGATCACTGTTATACAGTGTAATAGTATTATTACACACGTCAAAGTTCAATTGTATCACACTTTAAACAATAATACTATGGTGATATGTATCACTCCCCCTTAGTCAATACTCCATCTCACATGGAAACCACTCCCCCTTACACAATGATCCGAAAACCATATGTATTTGTACTGTGAACTACATATTAATTCTCCCCATTTTTGTTAATAAAATTGGAAAAAGTACAAGAACGGGATCATAATGAAATTTCCCAAAGAGACATTTCATGCCAAATGAAAAAAAATACATACCAACTAATTTAGATGCAATCATAAAGCCGAAGCTAAATGCATTCATCAAGGAGTTTAAAGATACAAGATAACCCCTCTAAAATTCCACAACCGCACACCCCTCAAGATATGACCATTAAGCACAAGTTCAAAAGAACTCTCCCCCATTTGATG
>NW_020629520.1:560-1000 GCF_003573695.1 Papaver somniferum
CCCCTCTAAAATTCCACAACCGCACACCCCTCAAGATATGACCATTAAGCACAAATTCAAAAGAACTCTCCCCCATTTTATGTCATTCCCGAAAGAACAACAAGAGCGACCTTAATTTCAAAAGAAAAGAAGGATTTTTTATTGGACACCAAAAACCATGAGAATGATTTTCTATATCCAAAAACTCAATCAAATTAATCACAAGTAAACCCATGATTAATTTAATCTGAATACGCAATAAAATTAAACACAAAAAGTGATCAATTCAATTGATTGTGCTCAACATAAGAGAACTTATGGAGACACGAAAATACTCAACTAGACTAATTACAAGAGAACCCATAATTAATCTAATTGGAATACACAACCAAACTAATTACAAAAGTAATCAATTTAATTGTCAATTTTTTTGCTCGGCATAAGAAAACTTACGGAGCAAT
>NW_020629521.1:0-208 GCF_003573695.1 Papaver somniferum
TATAGCCCCCTAATTCGTCAATTTCTCCCCTGCCGAAACCCTAGGTGAGTGGTTGACGAATTAGTGAAGATAGAAAAGCAATTGAATGCATGGGAATGGAGCTGGTGAACGAGGAGAGGAATGGGTTGAAGAGGGAAGCGTCAAATCGCAGGTTTGGTAAGAAAAATCCCTAACCCTAATTTTTCTGTCCATTTAGGGTTTGTTTGAG
>NW_020629521.1:408-664 GCF_003573695.1 Papaver somniferum
AACCTTCACGAGACTTCAACTCGTCCACTAGGGACACTTAGTGGTTTAAAAGGCTTAGTGCATATGCTAAATGCATTCGAGAGACCAGCGACAGTGGTATAGGTAGGATTTCCTTAGTTTTATTTTACTTGGGGACAAGTAAAATTCAGGTTTGGGGGTATTTGATGAGTGCTAAAAAGTGCATATTTCTATATATTTTTCTTGGCATTTAACTCATCTTCTGTGCATTAATTCTACATTTTATCCCATATTCTGT
>NW_020629521.1:740-1000 GCF_003573695.1 Papaver somniferum
TAGGAATGGGCTCAAGAAGGAAGAATTGTTCTTAAAGAAGATATGGGCTTGGCATACCCAAGGCCCAAAACCCTTACCCAAACCCATTTTCTATATCCATAACCGCCTCCATTCTCAGCCGTTAGATGGGACTACATCGAAATCCTACGGTCGCTCCTTCGTAGAGCATCAAAATCTGAAGTCTCTGCAAAACACCACAGCGCTTAAATTCCAAGCCTTCAGATTAGATTGTAGTTGAATCCAACGATCGCTTCTTTGCC
>NW_020629522.1:0-304 GCF_003573695.1 Papaver somniferum
TTTTGAAACAACAAATAAATATAGCCCACAGATGAATTCACGTCGTCGCCACATCACCTTCCAATAGAAGTCTACCACATGTCATGAAATACAACCCGCCCAATAATATTGTGCCGCGTGTCATAATATGACGAAACATTGTAAAGTATCAGCGAATCTCCACTTTCCATAGTATATGAAACCACCAAGGAAATGAATTAATTTCATTTAAAAAGCATGATATTTTCTTGCATGTGCTGGGCCCACCTTAACTGTATTTGCACAAATGACGTCATTTGGTCTCAAACATTCCTTCAGATTCTTT
>NW_020629522.1:315-627 GCF_003573695.1 Papaver somniferum
TGAATTAATTTCATTTAAAAAACATGATATTTTCTTGCATGTGCTTGGCCCACCTTAACTATACTTGAACAAATGACGTCATTTGGTCTCAAACATTCTTTCAGATTCTTTATATATATATAGCAAGAGAACTTATGTAAGGACAAGATATGTTAATCTTTCCTTTTTCTTCATTTGCACTTCATTTGCACGTGGTCATGGAGGTGATATTCTTCCATTCTTATGCTAACAATAATAAAGTCACTCTTGACCAATCTTAGGTGGCATTAGTGTGCTGACGTCGACTCGCTTCACCATGCATTAATTGAAGAG
>NW_020629522.1:646-1000 GCF_003573695.1 Papaver somniferum
CACGTGGTCATGGAGGTGATATTCTTCCATTCTTACGCTAACAATAATAAGATCACTCTTGACCAATCTTAGGTGGCATTAGTGTGCTGACGTCGACTCGCTTCACCATACATTAATTGAAGAGAAAATTAAAACTTGTCTGCCCATTGTGACCTCGGCTGTGAAATAATTCTATGCTGCTGATATATATGGAGATACCAGGCCAACATAATAAGTGATGCTGATATATAAAGATACCAGGCCAACATAACAAGTGCTGCTGATATATAAAAATACCAGGCCAGCATAATAAGTGCTGCTGATATATAGAAATACCATGCCAGCATATTTGATCATTGTGGTTGCTGATACATG
>NW_020629523.1:0-380 GCF_003573695.1 Papaver somniferum
TTGGTATCTCCCATTTGCTCAAGCAAAACAGGGCAACAGGAGAACTATCCTAGCAACCTGTCAAATGACAGTACACAAGGCTTCAACTGAGCCTTAGCTTAGTGCTATTTAGCTCATGCTAAACATGGATAAAGCAATAACATTCATCATATGTGATAATTCAAACACAACTAGCAACATTTGAGATAACTAAAAACATATGCAATTTTCAATTGTTAACTGATAAGCACTGAAATTGAAATTCATTAAAATTTTGTGGCAAATTCTCTACTGGCTAGTCCAGAGAGATATACAGTGTCCTTCACACACTCCACATAACACCAATTTATACCCAATTACACATTTAGGGTTTTCCCCCAATTTTCCCCAAAATCAGAAAA
>NW_020629523.1:580-964 GCF_003573695.1 Papaver somniferum
AAGCCCAGCTCAGTTGGTTCAAGCCCAGCTCAGTTGGTTCAGAGCCCAGCAGCAGAGGGTGCACAAGCCCAGTTGACAACTTCAGTTGGCAGCCCAGCAGGCTTGGCAGCAGCAACAGCAGGCTTTGGCTTTGGCTTGGCAGCAGCACCAGCAGCAGCAACAGCAGCAGCAGCAGCTCAGCAGAGAAGGCAACAGCAGCAGCAGGCTTTGCAGCAGGCTTTGCAGCAACAACAAATAATGCACAGCTCCAGCAGCAGTTAGCAAGTGAACAAGATAGCAATGAACACACACAACTAGGCAAGCACAACAAGGCCACAACAGCTATGAAAACTTCAAAAATATGGCAGCCAGCTCCCCGGCAGCGGCGCCAAAAACTTGGTGTGA
>NW_020629524.1:0-421 GCF_003573695.1 Papaver somniferum
TATTGATGGTGGTTTTTAGCTTAGGGTTAAAATCGTAAACCCTTAGTCAGACAATGACGTCACACTTGAGTAATAATGTCGTCACTAGCACATTTATTAAACCATTCAACATGTCCGCGTAAAATTACCGGGTTACCTTTTTTTAATGTAAATATCATGCTCCACGGCAGAACCCTCGGTAGTGACCGACATCATCTCTACACAAGCCGGCCGCACGTGCCAATCACGCGTGCCACATATTTTAAACTAGGGTTTCAACAAACTAAACCCTAATAGACATATCTCCGCGCCAAAGGCATGCCAACCATGCCATCCGCACCACCGTGCCAATGGCATGCCATGCCAGCCACATCTCCGCGCCAAAGGCATGCCAACCATGCCAGCCGCACCACCGTGCCAATGGCATGCCATGCCAGCCACA
>NW_020629524.1:574-1000 GCF_003573695.1 Papaver somniferum
ATCTCCGCGCCAAAGGCATGCCAACCATGCCAGCCGCACCACCGTTCCAATGGCATGCCACGCCAGCCACATCTCCGCGCCAAGGGCATGCCAACCGCACCACCGTGCCAATGGCATGCCATGCTAGCCACAACTCCGCGTCAAAGGCATGCCAACCATGCCAGCAGCACCACTGTGCCAATGGCATGCCATGCCAGCCACATCTCCGCGCCAAAGGCATACCAGCCATGCCAACAGCACCATAGTGTCAATGGCACGTCGTGCCAACCACACCTCTGCACCAAAGCCATGTCGGCAATGCCTCCATGCCGCTGGCTTCCAAACGAAGGGTTGCAACAATCAACGGACACCCTTCCTTCTGAGATGCAAATCTCATCCGTCCAAGTTCGCCACCAAACGCGTGAAAACTTTTGGCCCAATGCCAAG
>NW_020629525.1:0-312 GCF_003573695.1 Papaver somniferum
CTTCTCTAGCTCTCCCTAGCTCCCAAAACTCTCGACACCCTTTCTCTGACCTCCAAGGACTCTATTTAAACCCGAAGCATGCATCGAATCTCCTCCATAACTCCACAAATCCTCGGCAGTGAAAGAAAATATTTTCGGATATTTTCTTTCCTGTTTTATCTTTTCACGCGTTTTCTCTGGTCCAGCACGCTCCAATTCGATTACACATGCTCCAACAGGTTGCTCGATGCATGAAACACGAGCAGAACACACACAAAATCTTCCAGAAGTCGTAGAGAAACTCTTCTGCATGTGTTTTACCTGTTTTGAGCC
>NW_020629525.1:323-720 GCF_003573695.1 Papaver somniferum
TGAAACACGAGCAGAACACACACAAAATCTTCCAGAAGTCGTAGAGAAACTCTTCTGCATGTGTTTTACCTGTTTTGAGACCGTGAATTGGCTAGACAATTCTAGCCAAATTTGAGATAAGAGAATACTCACAACAGCTTTTCCATGTTAAATCACAACTTCTCACCAATTTTCAGCGATTGAATCGCATTAGAACACCTTCATTTTGTTGAATGAAAATCTGTCAGGAGTGAAAATGGTTTTCCCGCCAAAACACGAAGTTGAATGTTGAAGATGATATGCCCCCTATCCTGAACTGGGGTGCGAATAGCAGATGCCTTGGGGGTGACCTGGGGGTTCCCCTTAGTAATTAGGTTACCCCTTATCCAAAAGCGAGAGTCCGAATAACACTTGTCCT
>NW_020629525.1:784-1000 GCF_003573695.1 Papaver somniferum
CCCCTTAGTAATTAGGTTACCCCTTATCCAAAAGTGAGAGTCCGAATAACACTTGTCCTCGGGTACCAAAATCAACTTTTTCGAGCCGAATTTTCCAAAAATGTTTATTTCCTAAAAATACATAAAAACACAATATTAGTACAAAAATAGAGTTCCAACAATACAGACATTGAGGACAAAGTAGACACAAAAATGTGTCTATCATTACTCTTGTTA
>NW_020629526.1:0-338 GCF_003573695.1 Papaver somniferum
TGGCCAAAGCTAGGATTTGGTTATGTGGCCAAAATTATGGCTTGGCGGCATGGCCAAGGCTGGGATTTGGCGCCGCGGCCAAAATTAGGGTTTGGCGGCGTGGCCAAGGCTAGGATTTGGCGCCGTGGCCAAAGTTAGGGCTTGGCGGCGTGGCCAAGGCTAGAATTTGGCACCGTGGCCAAAATTAGGGCTTGGCGGCATGGCCAAGGCTAGGATGTGGCCAAAGTCAAGGCTTGGCGGCGTGGCCAAAGTTTTAGGGCTTGGCGGTGTGGCCAAGGCTAGGATTTGGCGTCGTGGCCAAAATTAGGTCTTGGAGGCGTGGACAAGGCTAGGATTTG
>NW_020629526.1:349-1000 GCF_003573695.1 Papaver somniferum
TGGCGTATCCGCGACATGGCGCCATGCTAGTAGCCGTGGCATAGCGGCATGCTAGTAGCCGTGGCAGAGCGACATACTAGTAGCCGTGGCATGGCGGCATGCCAGTGGCGTTGTGGCATGGCCACGCCTGCGGCGTTGTAGCATTGAAAAAGCTAAGATATGGCTCCGTGGCCAAAATTAGGGCTTGGCGACGTGGCCAAGGCTAGGATTTGGCGTCGTGGCCAAAGTTAGGGATTGGCGGCGTGTTCAAGGCTAGGATTTGGCGTGGTGGCCAAAGTTAGGGCTTGGAGGTGTGGCCAAGGCTAGGATTTGGCGTCGTGGCCAAAGTTATGGCTTGGCGGCATGGCCAGGGCTAGGATTTGGCGTCGTGGCCAAAATTAGGGCTTGGCGGCGTGGCCAAGGCTAGGATTTAGCGTCGTGGCCAAAGTTAGGGTTTGGCGGCGTGGCCAAGGCTAGGATTTGGCGCAGTTGCAAAAGTTCGGGCTTCGCGGCGTGGCCAAGGCTAGGATTTGACGCCGTGGCCAAACTTAGGGCTTGGCGGCGTGGCTAAGGCTAGGATTTGGCGTCGTGGCCAAGGCTAAAGTGGATCGCGGCATGTTACTGCTGTAAAGTGGCATATTGGCATGCCGATTAATGTGTTATTGTGGCAGG
>NW_020629527.1:0-155 GCF_003573695.1 Papaver somniferum
ATCAGGGTGCCTAAATATCTAGACTAAGACTCCTAATAATTACATATTTGCACAAGAGTCAACATTTCAAGGTAAATGATCTCCATTTTTATGTTTTTTTTTTTCAATTTTTTATTTTTTTTATGAATTTTTTCGATTTTTTCAAAAGAAGAAGG
>NW_020629527.1:259-575 GCF_003573695.1 Papaver somniferum
AACTAAACATTGTCCTCAATGTTTAAAAATATGGAAAGAATTAGAATGCAACATATGGAAAGGGACATGCTGAGTAGAGTAAAAGGAGAGAGAATACCCGATTTCGGCGAAAGCAGAATTAAAACTCCGTTATCCAAGGCAAAACTCCAGCATATTCGGAGTCACAATGGATGAGCACAAAATATATACAAAAGTAATTTTAACTAACACATTATCTACAAGAAAATTTGGTTTTTAATGGGATTGGACTTTTTGGGAAAAATTTGGTTTTGTCGGGAGACATTTGGCTTTGATGGGAAAAAGAAAAATTTTGGTT
>NW_020629527.1:775-2242 GCF_003573695.1 Papaver somniferum
CAGCAAATGAAGTGAAGCAGATGCAGATGCAAACGCTATGCAGTGAAATGCAAAAATAGCTAATAAAACTACTAGAGAAACAAAGCACCAGTCCCCGGCAACGGCGCCAAAAACTTGGTGGACCCGGAGGTGTGTGAAAATTAAGCGTAATAAAAACGGGCCTACAGTAATACCGCAAGTGCACGGTCGTCGGTTGTAGCTCGTGCAAGTACGGGTCGATCTACAGAGACTGGGTGTGTTTTGGAGTTTTCTAGATATTTTGGGATCTAAATTGTTGTTGGGCTTTGAGTACAAATGGGCTTTGGGTACTAATGGGTTTTGATACAAATAAAATGGTTTTAAGCTCAGTGGGCTTTTGGATTTGACTGTGAACTTATGGGCTTTTGGTCTTTTGAATTGCACTGGACCTTGGTGATGAACTGTGAACTGAGCTTGGGCTCAACAGTTCAACTGTGAATTGGGCTTTGGATTCAGTCAATGATTTGGGCCTTTGGAAATGTAATGAATTTGGGTTCAAGTGAACTGAACTGAGCCTTGAACTCAGTTGGCTTGTAAACCAAACAGTGGCTGGATTTGGGCTTTTGGGCTTTGTTCCTGGGCTTAGCTTTTGACCTGAGAGTAACTAGGCCTTTGGAGTTAACTGTGGACTGAACTGGGCTTGTGCTGTGAGCCAAGCTCAGTTGCAGCAGCAGCAGTGGAAACCAGGTTGCAGCAGCAGTGGTGGCTGGCACAGCAGGAGCAGGTGCACAGCAAGGGAAAGGAAAGAAAGCAGCAATGGTGACAGTGCAAGCCAAGAAATAACAAAACAGAGATAGTTGCAAACCAAGGCTACAAGCCAAGGGCAGGAGTGTGGAGATAAGCTGACAATGAAGTAAAAAAAAGCAAAGCCAAGGCAATGGCTTTAGGCATTCATCTAGAGTGGGAAGAGAACCAGCTTGCTCACAGTCACTAGTGAGCACTAGTTTCTCCCCACTGCTCAATCAACTCAATGCTCTAAGGCTCTAACCTAGCATTGACACACAACAGTAAACTAATCCTAACATTTGAGAAGCTAACAATTGACACAAAAAGTGAACTAACATTAAACACAAAACTAAACATTAAACACAAAACTAACAGTAAACTATCAGTGAACTATTGAGAAAACAGCAATGAAGGGAGACAGTAAACAAGAGTGATGAAAGAACACTAAGATGTTGAATCCACCATTAACCTAAGGGATATTCTACTCACAGCTAAGATAATTACCAAAGTGCTAATTGTCTGATTAAAGCACAACTAGTCTAAGGGCTTAGCAACACTGAACATGAGCTGCACATGATGAAGACTATCTCATCTGGTTCATAATTTCATCTAGTCCTAGCATTTGGGATTCAGAACATTCATAACAGAAACAGTACAGAACATTACATCAAATGGAGAAACTGAACAATACACAGAACATGGAAAAACATGGATAGCAAAACA
>NW_020629527.1:2442-2634 GCF_003573695.1 Papaver somniferum
CAGAGACTTCAGATTTTGATGCTCTATGAATGAGCGACCGTAGGATGATGAGTTGGATCCAATCTGACGGCTGAGAATGGAGGCGGTTTTGGTTATAGAAAATGGGTTTGGGTGAGGGTTTTGGGCCTCGGGTATGCCAAGCCCATATCTTCTTTAAGAACAATTCTTCCTTCTTGAGCCCATTCCTAGCTT
>NW_020629527.1:2645-2924 GCF_003573695.1 Papaver somniferum
TTATAGAAAATGGGTTTGGGTAAGGGTTTTGGGCCTTGGGTATGCCAAGCCCATATCTTCTTTAAGAACAATTCTTCCTTCTTGAGCCCATTTCTAGCTTTTTGGACGTGCGCTCCATTCTTTACGGCTTCCTTGCGTAATTCTTCCCGGCTTTTCACTACTTTTCTGCTCTTTTTGCTCCGCGACTCATCCGAACTTCATTTATTACCTAAAAATGCAAGATTAAGTAAGAAAAATATTTATTCTTGAAAACAATGAAAATACAGAATATGGGATAAA
>NW_020629528.1:0-568 GCF_003573695.1 Papaver somniferum
GGCTAAAACGTCTCTTGACTGGTCTAATAAAGTTGACGAGCTTGAGGGTCTTTACACAAATGTTCTAAGACTCATGAGTTGAACGTGTCTGTTGAGACAGAGGTATAATTCTCGAGTAAATATTGATAGTTAATGTGAGAAAATATTGCTCATTCGATGAATTGTTAAATATTGATAGTTGAACCAACATTCCTTAGTCTGAGCAAATGTTGCTCGTTTGATGAATTATTGGTAGCAGGACCAAATATTAATTTAAAATACTTGTAACTGAACCGAGTATGATTAATTAGAATGTTTATCATGGGATCAACGTAAAATTATTAATGTTTGAATCTTCTCAGAATTATGTTTTGCAGAGCTTTGGATTCGAAACCCTAATTTTGATCAATTGCTGATTAATTGATGATTTATTGAAAATAAACCACGGAGTGAAGGAGGGATCGGCTACATGGGATGATGAGTCGACCATGTAACGCCCAGATACTCGAGTGAGAAACAAGTTTCTTGAAGACCAGTTGGTGAAAAGATGATTAAATGCTGGTGTTGATGGTGGATTTTAGCTTAGGGT
>NW_020629528.1:579-1000 GCF_003573695.1 Papaver somniferum
TTGAATCTTCTCAGAATTATGTTTTGCAGAGCTTTGGATTCGAAACCCTAATTTTGATCAATTGCTGATTAATTGATGATTTATTGAAAATAAACCACGGAGTGAAGGAGGGATCGGCTACATGGGATGATGAGTCGACCATGTAACGCCCAGATACTCGAGTGAGAAACAAGTTTCTTGAAGACCAGTTGGTGAAAAGATGATTAAATGCTGGTGTTGATGGTGGTTTTTAGCTTAGGGTTAAAATCGTAAAACCTTACATCTGACATGACGTCACTACAACCACTAGCGCATTTATTGAATCATTTAACATACCTACGTAAGAATTACCAGGGTACCTTTTTTTAATACATGTGTCATGTTCCACGGCAGAACCCTTAGTATTGACCGACATCATCTTCGTACATACCAAACAATAATT
>NW_020629529.1:0-537 GCF_003573695.1 Papaver somniferum
AAACTTGGAATCAAGCGTATGTATAATGAATTTTAGTAAATTTTTTATCCATATGATTGTAAGAGTTTTGTCAATAAAATTGACAAAGGTGGGGATTGTTAGAGAATAGCTCAGTTGAAACCACCAAGCGTTGGTATGTCAAGTTTGGTTGTCATATTTTAGTATGTCAAAACTCATCTAAAGTCGATTGATTATATTATAGAGCCAACTTCGTTTAGGTTAGAATAAAAAGTCTAGGAATGTTTAGACATATAGGTATTACTCCGAAGACCTGAAGAATGTGAGGAAGTAACGAACTACAACGACGACATCATCCTTCCACTTGCGGTTAGTAATATTGACTTGAACTGTTTCATTCCTAACGTATATTTTAGGGAATTAGATTATGAAGTATGACGCTTATTGGTATGGAAATAGGGTTCCACACAAAACTTGCAAGTATACAAGGCCAAGTTTTATAGTATAGGGATGAGTAGGGGTTTGTCCACAGGGAGTGGGAGCATACAAGAAGTTTTCCTAAGCTATCAATGAGTGCAA
>NW_020629529.1:737-963 GCF_003573695.1 Papaver somniferum
ATATAATCCTTGAGGGTACGGGGTTCTCCCATTGTTTCGGATTGATCTGGGCTGTCTACCTCAGAACTCAGAATTTCGATAGGTTCTTCTTGATTAATTCTAACAAGTCTGTTTGTTTGGTATCTATAGGTCACAATCATGTCCTTGTAGGTACCTCAACTAACATGTTGGTCAGACAGAGCAATCGGAAACAATTTGGCCCACAAGGGTTACGAAGATTTGGTCT
>NW_020629530.1:0-567 GCF_003573695.1 Papaver somniferum
ATACATCCAGAAAATAAATCGTAGAAAACTTACTTCGGATGCGTAGGAGAAATTCCTTGATAGAAAACTTGAGTTTTTTTGGGGTCAATATTTTTGTCAACCCAAGTTGACCAAGTTGTTAAACCTTTTGCAAAAGCAACGAGACGATCATCTATATCTTTGTATGTCTTGTTTCCTTCCTGAATTTTATCCCAACTTCAAACAAAAAAACTTTTAAGGAAATCTTTATCCAACAGAAGTGATATATAATGGATGGATGACATGTAGAATTAGACATTTAAGGAATTAAGCTTCTTACTGTTGTATTTTTCCTTTGTGGAACCACCAGTGCCAAGTGTTGAAGATCACAACATCTAC
Organism: Papaver somniferum; assembly: GCF_003573695.1. Lineage (NCBI taxonomy): Eukaryota > Viridiplantae > Streptophyta > Magnoliopsida > Ranunculales > Papaveraceae > Papaver > Papaver somniferum. The sequence continues at coordinate 358 of NW_020629530.1, forward strand.
TTCTTTCCACGGATCACCCGTGCTAATGGTGTCGACCTTTAGAATTCGTTCCTCTAATTCAACTAGGAATGGTTTGTGATTGTCGATGTTTATAATTCGTTTAGGTATCTCCTCTAACTCAACTAGGAATGGTTTGAAATTAAAATGTATAGAAATGTTATACTCAGGATCCTGCATGCACAAATTCGAAGAAGGTATTACCATGCATGC
>NW_020629531.1:0-356 GCF_003573695.1 Papaver somniferum
GCTTTATTAGATCTAGGTGCAAGTGTGAACCTTCTGCCATATTCTGTTTATGAGCAGTTAGGTCTTGGAGAGTTGAAACCAACATCCATAACTCTCCAATTGGCAGACCGATCCGTGAAAGTTCCTCGTGGGGTGGTAGAAGATGTTTTGATTAAGGTTGAAAAATTCTACTTTCCTGTAGACTTCATTGTCTTAGACACTCAACCTGTACAAAACCCAGACTGTCACATTCCTGTCATTTTAGGACGTCCTTTCTTGGCAACGTCCAATGCGATCATCAATTGCCGTAACGGAGTGTTGAAACTGTCTTTTGGAAACATGACTGTAGAATTGAATCCGTTTGATGTTAGTCAACA
>NW_020629531.1:367-1000 GCF_003573695.1 Papaver somniferum
GCAAGCATGTTTGGAAGATGTTAACTTGGAGTTGTATGATGATGAATACATTGGTGAAGTCCAATCTTTGCTCGAATCTGTACCTCAAATGGACATCACTAAATGGCAGACTACAGTGGAACAACTCCCACTTTCTGAGAAGTCTGTTATATCTTCGGATGAGTCTCCTAAGGCCAAACAGGAATTGAAACCATTACCTGATACTTTGAAGTATGCATTTCTAGGTCCTTCTGATACCTTACCTGTTATCATTTCTTCACGATTAAATATAGAACAGGAAAACAAGCTTTTAGCAGTACTTAAGGAGCAGAAAGAAGCCTTAGGATGGACCATCTCAGATCTCAAAGGAATAAGTCTCACCATTTGCATGCACCACATTAATCTTGAAGAGAATGCCAAACCATCTAGGGAAATGCAAAGGAGACTTAATCCTAACATGAGAGACGTTGTTAAGAGTGAGATCTTGAAGCTACTTGATGCGGGTATCATATATCCGATTTCAGATAGTAAATGGGTTAGTCCCATTCAAGTTGTGCCTAAGAAGTCAGGCATTACTGTAGTTCGGAACGAAAAGAATGAGTTAGTCCCTTCACGTACAACCACAGGATGGCGAGTATGTATCGACTACAGGAA
>NW_020629532.1:0-506 GCF_003573695.1 Papaver somniferum
TTTCATTTTTTAGGGAAATTACATAATTAGTAACGTGCATTTACTAATTAGATTTTCCGAGAGATTTCGATCGTTATTTTTGGACAGAGCATTTCCAGGAATTATGAAAACCGTATTTGTGCTTTTATGAATATCTTGAGAATATTTTCGGTTTTGGAAATTCCTTGGTTTCCAAACTTACTTGTCTATAAATACTCGAAGTTTGACTTTCTAGCAAACTAATCCTTCGTAACAACAGATTTACTCTTTTGTTGTTGTTACTGGTGTAGCCGCCTATTCGGAGAGGAGAGTAACCTAATTAGGAAAAATCTCTTAAGGCCTCTCAGTTTAAAGTCTTCTTTGGGATTGAGAAGCTCCATCGTGTACCATTGGTGGGAAAATAGATAATTGCGGTTTATCTTTTGTTTTCGATTGATTTGATTGACTAACGGTGGTTGAAATCTGATTGCACCTAGTTTGTTTATTCTTGAGAATCTTCTCTTATGATATAAGATTCACTCAAACTA
>NW_020629532.1:517-1000 GCF_003573695.1 Papaver somniferum
AGTTTGTTTATTCTTGAGAATCTTCTCTTCTGATATAAGATTCACTCAAACTAGTTCAGAGTTCCGAAAGGGATCTTTAAACTGTTGTTAGTTATAAAGACGATCTTGTGATAATCCATTGTTAACAGACTTCGTTCTGTGCGTGATTGATCACAAGAGATTCAAGTGATTGCGTGCAGGTTTTTATTGAAGATTTAAGAAGATTTGAAGACAAAGAAGATATTGAAGATCTGACTTGGGTTTTATAATCTTTGGTGTGCACAATACTTGTTTCGGTAAAAGAGGATCCAATTAATAATCGGTTTATCCTTGTGGTAGATTGGATTGATTAATTGAGTAGATCGGCATCAACACGGTTCTTCGGATTAAAGGTGTTGTTGGATTAATCTTAAACTATTACCTTTGGGTGATTGAATATAAGATAGATCTAAGGACCTGACGAAGGAGTTTATGTTGAGACTCATATCACTTGGTTGAATATAG
>NW_020629533.1:0-116 GCF_003573695.1 Papaver somniferum
CTGGCTGAATACATTAAACTTAGCACTTCTTGGGAGGTAACCCATTCTCATGCAACACGGTAATATCTTTCCTTATCTCTTTTGCTTCAAATGGTAACAGTTTCTCCTTGTTCATG
>NW_020629533.1:127-433 GCF_003573695.1 Papaver somniferum
TCCTTATCTCTTTTGCTTCAAATGGTAACAGTTTCTCCTAGTTCATGCTTTTTAATTTGATCTTTAGAACATTGAGGACAATGTTAGGTTTAAGTTTGGGGGTATAGGAGAAAATTTTTAGTTGCACAATTAAACTCAAGAGCCTAGAAATTTATGCTTACTAAGGATGGCACTAACCAATCTAGATGGAAGCATTTGGGTTGTAGGAGTTGAGGAACCAATCTGACTAGATGGCAACATCTAAAGAGTCTATTCATAAAAGCACAGAGCTCAGGTGTTAGAAATAACATGATAGTTTCACCATAT
>NW_020629533.1:633-1000 GCF_003573695.1 Papaver somniferum
TCGTGTACAACAATTGGAATTTCGCATCAGGGTACTTCCTCCTGTAGTCAATAAGTATGCCAACCAAGGAGATTCTTTAGTGCCTTCCAAGGTTCTGTGTAGATAGATAGGGTCTAGAGTAAAAAGGTTTTGTGGGTATACCTATGGTAAGCCCTCCGGAGACAATACTCCGCTACTAGGAACACCTAGGGGTTTAAAGGCTTATTGCATACGCTAAATGAAATCGGCGATGCCTGCGACAGTGAGTTAGGATTTTATTTCAATTTAATTTTGCTCGAGGACTAGCAAATAATAGGTTTGGGGGTATTTACACATTTTTGTGTATGATATAATCTCAATTGTATATATTGTTAGTGCTCGATTTTGT
>NW_020629534.1:0-650 GCF_003573695.1 Papaver somniferum
GTGACTCCTAAGACAGTGATTCGATTTTGTCTTGAACGAGGGGTCTTCGCCTCATCAATCATAGAGTTTAAGCTTTCTCGACGACCTTTGGAGAAATTTGCCGGCTGGGCGAGGCATATGTTGGGTTTTTCCCATGTGAGGACTATGCTCGACCAAGCGCAGGTGACGAAAGCTATTCAAGCTTCTGGAGAGTTGTTCATTTATCATGATGCAAGTGGTATTGTGGCTCTGTTTGCTCGCTGGTGCATTCCCACTCACACTTTCTTATGAAGATGGGGAGAGTTTACCATTAACTTGGAAGACGTGGCTACTCTGATGCATCTCCCGATCACGGGAAATCTTCCTGGGGATCTTTCAGATGAGGAGACCGCCGTTTCTCATGTCTTGACAACTGCAATGGAGAAAGCGAATAAGGATGGTAGTAAAGGATGCTATGCTTCCTGGTTGACACACTGGTGTCCCAAAGACGAGGTTTCTGATAAACCCATCGATGGTATGTTACCCATTGCTGCTTTCTTATGTTTATGGTTGTCCAGAGACATTTTTGAAGACAGTGGAAACTTGTTGAAGCCTTTTGTGATTCCCTTTGCTATTAAGATGGCTCAAGGAGAGCAACTTCCGATAGGTAGTTTATTCTTAGGCTCCTTGTA
>NW_020629534.1:661-1000 GCF_003573695.1 Papaver somniferum
GCTATTAATATGGCTCAAGGAGAGCAACTTCCGATAGGTAGTTTATTCTTAGGCTCCTTGTATTACAACCTGGACTCCTTGATTATAGACTCCAGTGTGTCGAACGGCTCTATGAAGATTGAGTGTTATGCCAACACTATGTTTCTTCAAGCTTTGATGTGGGAGCATTTTAAGAATTATGCACCTACTCCACATAATGTTCTGCAAGGACCGAATACTGATGCGCGCCATACTTTCCCTGAGAAAGATAATGCTAGGATCATGCATTGGTCCACCAAGCAGCCTCGTTCTAAAATACGTTTTATTGATGTGTTAGATGAAGAATCTGAGTTCAATTTT
>NW_020629535.1:0-385 GCF_003573695.1 Papaver somniferum
TTGAAGCTGGTCTTGAAACAATCTAAGTGGAGCCATCATGCTTTTTGTTTTCTAGAAATATTTAGGTTTGTTTTGGTGGAGTCGAGTCGGCCTTGTTTGTGGTTGTGTATAATTCCCTTGCAATTAAGAGTGTCGAACTGGTATGATAGAAGCCAATACAATGAGTATCGACCTGAATTTGAATATGGACATCATCAGTTTTATGACCATGGTGGGAATAGTAGTTGGGAACGCCAACCTTTTCAAGGTTATGGTTCATACCATAGTGAGCCCAATTACTATCCACACACGAATTGGTCTTACGAGCAAGAAAATCAGGAATATTATAGTACTAGTCATGCGTTTTTGGAAAATTACTTAAAAACTAGTCCTGATTATGACATTT
>NW_020629535.1:585-1000 GCF_003573695.1 Papaver somniferum
GTAACAGTTTCTCCTTGTTCATGCTTTTAGTTTCATCTTTAGAACATTGAGGACAATGTTAGATTTAAGTTTGGGGGCATGGGAGAAACTTTTTAGTTGCAATAAATAAACTCCAGAGCCTAGAATTTTATGTGTATTGAGGTAGGCACTAACTAATCTAAGTGGATGGAAGCATGTTGGTTGTAGGAGTTGAGGAACCAATCTGATTAGATGGAAACATCTAGAAGAGTCTATTCATAAAAGCACAGAGCTCAGGTGTTAGAAATAACATGATAGTTTCACCATATCTCGTTGAGTCCTTTTCACTTCTNNNNTTTTTTCATTTCAAACTATGTTTCTCTAAGTGATTAGGTGGGGCACACGATTCAAGTTATTACCACTGCTAGGGTGAATTAGAGTGATTGAGTTACTATAA
>NW_020629536.1:0-410 GCF_003573695.1 Papaver somniferum
ATGGGACAGACTGGACAGTTTTGGCTTCCTTGCTAACTTGCGACATAAACTAGAATAGGTTAAACAAAAGAAGATGGTAAATCATTACACTAAACAAGAATTATATGCTGACGATAAGTCTTTACCTTCTTCTTGGGAGTTGGAACAAAGTTTTTGGTCTTGTTCTTCACCATTTTTGATTCACACGTACAGCTACTGCAAAAACAGAATTAAGAAGTCCAAAATTAGAAACCAAAAACATCAAAATTCTTCTTACATAATTGGACCACCAATACATGATTCATCTGGAATAATTGGAACACCCACATATAATCTAGCAAACATCAAGAAAACATTATATTGATACCAAATTATAAGGATTTTTAAATGAGCTGGTGCACTCACTTTCTTATGAGTAAGTTGATTGCTTA
>NW_020629536.1:420-1000 GCF_003573695.1 Papaver somniferum
GGATTTTTAAATGAGCTGGTGCACTCACTTTCTTATGAGTAAGTTGATTGCTTAAGAATGAAGCAATTGTCTCGCTCATAAGAAAGAGAGTGCTCTAGCTCTCATCAATCCTTAACCACCAGATTTCTCATACATATATCTATTGAAACAATAAAAAATCAAGCAACATTAACCACCAAGATATATAACTTTTGTAAAATCTGAATACACTAAATCATACACTAAATCATACACAAAGAAAATATCAAACCCCAAATCAAACTAGGAAACAATCCACCAAGCAACTGACACTTGTTGGTTGGAATACTGAAGCCCTGTACAATTCTCAGTTGAGAATGAGCCCGGGGTTCAGTAATCCCACCAGCAGGTCTTGCAGATTCACTTGGAAATGAGAAAAAGTCATTCTTAAAACTGAATAAACCCAATCATATTGCAAACAAGCATGGATATCAAACAAAAATGGAAATGAGAATGCAAAAAGATAAATCAAAGTTCTGTATAACTCTAACTCTAAAACCCTAAATCAATCAACATATACTCAGTTCATCAAATATCAAACTATAAATCAATTATCATGTGA
>NW_020629537.1:0-407 GCF_003573695.1 Papaver somniferum
ATGAAATAGATGAGCTAGAAAAGCAATTAGGGCATGGGAAGAACAAGAGAAGACGCAGGAAGAGGAATAGAGGCATGGGTGAAGAGTCATAATCATTTTCAGAGATTAGGTAAGATTTTTTATCAAACCCTAATTTTTCTGACATTGGGGATTTTTTGGGGAAATCGATTGTATGTATAAATTGAAGTATGGGTCACGTAGTAGGGTTGTTATCAGTAGATTAGGTTAGCCAATTTTGATTTTAATTGTATTTCTCAGCAAACCCTAATTTTGCTGATGTGGTACTGATTTGGGGATTCTTTGATTATAGCTTGTATGTATAAATAGGGGTCTCTGGGTGTTGTAATGGGGCATGCCTGGGCTAGCCAGAGCTTCACCCAAGAGGACTGGACTAGCCAGTTCCTCAA
>NW_020629537.1:429-1000 GCF_003573695.1 Papaver somniferum
ATGCCTGGGCTAGCCAGAGCTTCACCCAAGGGGCCTGGAATAGCCAGTGCTTCCAAGTTGTTTTCAGTTCATGTTTTGAAGTCAATATTATTTCAATTTCTGCTATTAATCATTTCCAGCATGTTTTAAGTATCATGTACTAGGGTTTAGATGAAACTCTTGATTGTATGTTAAGATAGTTAGTAATCATGTCATTGTTCTTGTAGTGCTAAAAATGAGTTAGGACTGCTAGTAGCCATTTGAACAAGTAAGCCTGTGATCAGTTGTGCTGTAGAAAGACAGCTGATGCTAGGGGTAAGTGAGTGATAATGGTTAAAAATTCAGTACATTAGAAGGATTGTGCCCAAATGCCTTAGAGTTGATAGATTAATTGGTTGTGCAAGTAAACCTGTGATCAGCTGTGCTGTAGAAAGACAGCTGATGCTAGGGGTATGCTAGTAAAATTAGTTGATAAATCACCCATTATAGTATTTCCTGAAATGAAACAAGACATGATTCGAATAGATGCTGCCTTAGCTTAGGATAAAGAAGTAGATTCAAAGACCCTAGTACCTTCATTCTATACTTCACT
>NW_020629538.1:0-548 GCF_003573695.1 Papaver somniferum
ATGTTGTAAAAGGCGAGCGCCTGGGTGCCAAAGGCGCCCTAAGCATAGGACCAGCGCCCGAGAAATCCATCTCTACACTACATTCCATGCCAGCGCTTTAGGCTAGCGAGTTAGGCGCTTTTAGCGCCTTATGGAAATGTTAGGCGCTAGCCTAAGCGCCGAAGGCGTGATATTCGACCAAAATTCTTCATTAATGATCATAATGACTATTATTTTCCAATCAAAATCAATGTCAACGATTAAACCATGAAAACATTATAAACGGGAATGATGCGATTAAGTTTTCTTCGACAATTACAGCTAGCATACATAATATGGAAACTTCAATAAGTTCCTTAATCAATATTATTCTTCAATCACCACGAACAATGATCAAAATATATGGTAAGAATTTTAGACTTAGGAAATAACCACGATTGATGTAATCTTGTGTCAGTTGAGTATTCAATAACTAACGTGAATCGATACATTGAATGTTGAAGTAGACAAAGGCTGCACCTCTTTCAATGCTGCAAGTGCAACAGCAAATCGATCAGAAAGAGAAAATC
>NW_020629538.1:559-1000 GCF_003573695.1 Papaver somniferum
TTGATGATTGACCTGATTTCATGGTCAGCAGGTCTGCTCAATCATTCCCATATATATAACCCGTTTAATGGACCAGGTCCTTCAACCCGTTTCCATTCTCCTTATCATACTAATGGGCCTGATCAATCTCATTTCTACACAAACCCCATTCCATCTGAAACCATCCCAATTCTTCAACCTATCTCATCAAGCAACACACCAACTGTTCTTCTAAAAGAGATACCTACAATCCATATCACCTCAGTACCTCACCCTCCCATACCATCACTTGATACAACCAACACATGCATTAACTCTTCATCTGCCTATGATTTCTCTGAGGATGTTAATTGCCAAAACATAGAATTTTCCCATCTTACCATCTCCTCAACACCGTTAATACCAAATAAGTCATTAATCACTGTTTTTCCCCAACCGAAATCTCCGCAACTTGACATCTCT
>NW_020629539.1:0-387 GCF_003573695.1 Papaver somniferum
CCTTAATCGTTCGCCAACAAAAGCAGTTCTCAACAAAACTCCATATGAAGCTTGGCATAAAAAAAAGCCCGAGGTAACTTCCTTCAAAAATTTTGGTTGCCTAGCATACTCACATATTCCATCCCAACATAGAGAAAAGTTCGATGAAAAAGGAGAAAAGCTAATATTCATCGGATACAGCGAAGAGTCTAAAGCATATAGACTTCTAAAGCCAGATACAAAGGAACTGGTAATTTCAAGAGATGTTATTTTTGATGAATTCAAATCATGGGATTGGAATGATGAAGCAGACAACTACGAGTTGCCACTACTCATCGAAGACGAGCCAGATCAGCCACGTCAAGAAGAAAGTACTCCACCAGCAAGCCCGCGATCTCCTAGTCCAAC
>NW_020629539.1:398-1000 GCF_003573695.1 Papaver somniferum
ACAGATCATCCACGTCAAGAAGAAAGTACTCCACCAGCAAGCCCGCTATCTCCTAGTCCAACACAACAAAGTCCAAGTTCATCGGAAGCAAGTGCCCCACCTAGAAAGGTGCGTTCCCTAAGAGATATTTATGATACATCTAATTGTGCATTTATAGCACTAGAACCTCAAAAATATGAGGAAGCGGCAAAAGAAGAAAAATGGAGACATGCCATGGACGAAGAAATGCGAGTGATCGAGAAAAATAAGACATGGGAGCTTGTCAATCAGCCAATTGATAAAGAAATAATTAGTCTGAAATGGGTCTACAAGACAAAGTATAATGAAGACGGTTCAATCCAAAATCATAAGGCAAGGCTAGTTGCAAAAGGATATTCCCAGCAACCAGGAATTGACTACTACGAGACATTCGCCCCAGTCACTCGCATGGAAACAATCCGAATGGTGTTAGCTTTGGCAGCTCAACTAAAAATGAAGGTCTACCAATTGGATGTAAAGTCGACGTTCCTAAACAGAGAACTTGAAGAAGAGGTGTACATCGAACAGCCTCAAGGATATGTCCGCAAAGAAAAAGAAAAAATGGTATATCGTCTCCACAAAGC
>NW_020629540.1:0-219 GCF_003573695.1 Papaver somniferum
AATTTGAGAGATTTTAATGTATTTAAATCCCTAGAAATTTAGAGGGAATGTATGAGAGTCTAGACAATTTAGGGAGTTTAACCCTAACTTCCCAGAAATTTTTTGTTTTTTTGAGAGATTTGGTCCAAGCACAAAAACATCATGAAACTCCCTCAAATTCCCCCAAATTGTAAACTCCCTATAACTCTAGTGTTTTAACAGGGAGTTTAAGAGATTCTA
>NW_020629540.1:419-816 GCF_003573695.1 Papaver somniferum
TAATAATATTTATTTTAAAAACTTGTCTTATTCTCATCATTAATACTTATTAGACGGTAGTTAGTAACTTGAGAGTAATATTTAGATGATTTTATCAATCGATTCAAATTTCACTCAGCATAACATTTACGAAACAAAATGTGATTTATTCTTCTTGATTCAGCATGCCATTCAACTCTTTCATGTCATTCAGCTCTTTTCTGCCACTCTTGTCTATCACGACGATGCAAATAAAATCCATCTCGACGAACAAACTATGTGCAATTACTAGCACTAAAATATTTGTAATTGTCTTTTAAGAAATTTGCATGTAAAAAACAAAAATGCCAACGTACAAACGATGATTTTTATTATCGTACCAACGAACGTTACACCAAAAATATGTAAAACCGATAAC
>NW_020629540.1:827-1000 GCF_003573695.1 Papaver somniferum
ATCTTTTAAGAAATTTGCTTGTAAACAACAAAAATGCCAACGTACAAACGATGATTTTTATTATCGTACCAACGAACGTTACACCAAAAATATGTAAAACCGATAACTAGAAGAAAATGCCAATGCCATTCCTTACCTTGATGGAGTGTCCTTTGACCTAGATCATCATCATT
>NW_020629541.1:0-591 GCF_003573695.1 Papaver somniferum
AAAAAAAAAGTAATGAAATAAATTAATTAAAAACCGAAGTTTGTTCAACCAAAACTTTATACATGATGTTTGTGATTCAAAACTAGAAGGACTGCCAGCGGCCACAGGAGGTGGGTGGCGGTTTTGGTGGAGAAAGAAATGGAATCATATGGTTTTGTGGTGGCGGAGGCGGTTGCTGAATAATAATATACTATGTTAATTTCGGGTTGCCACAAAATGGGTAACGTTATAAATTAGAGGATGTGATTGATCGTCTTAGTGATAAAATAAACTCAGTTAAAATACATGAAAGATTAAAAAAAAAATCACGTTATATAATTACTTTATTTCTCATTCATTAAATAAGATTCATACAGAGCTTTAGTTGGTAGTCGAGCAACGAGCTGGGAACCAACCCCTTTCTGAATAACAACACCTAATCTATGAAAAATAAAACTGCCTAAACTACAACCAGCATCATTATTAACTAAACAGTTATTTAAACGCTTAAAAAAACAAATCAAAATTAATTACTTAAAACAAACGGCACAAGTCAAAATTAAAACACGAAAAATTACTTATTATCGACATGTATAGGTACCATAATAGTTG
>NW_020629542.1:0-178 GCF_003573695.1 Papaver somniferum
CATTTTTAGGTAATAAATAAAGTCTGGATGACTTGCGGGGCAAAAAGAGCAGAAAAGTAGTGAAAAGCCGGGAGAAATCACGCAAGGAAGCCGCGAAGAATGGTGCGCACAACCTCATTTTATACACACAAAAACGCCTCCGTTCTCAGCCATCAGTTCAGTTCTCAGAAGCATCCGA
>NW_020629542.1:378-559 GCF_003573695.1 Papaver somniferum
CTTCACCATCATCCAGCTCCCTAGTATGTCCCTTTCTTGTTCTTAGCATCAACCCTAGGTGCTACAAATAAGAAAGAGAAACGCTAGGGCATCAGTAGACGCAATTGGGAGCTGTAGAGCTGAGGAGGAGCAGAGGGAACATCAACAGGGCATGGGTCGAGCGTTGGAGAGACCAATTCAG
>NW_020629542.1:636-792 GCF_003573695.1 Papaver somniferum
TCTCTGGGCTAGCCAGTGAACAATTTATTGAATCAATTCTCATTTTTTTCAATTTCTGTCTTAGCAACAGTTGATAGTGTGTATGTGTGTATCCTGTTTATCTGTTGCATTTGAATTCAGTTTGTTGTATGAATGCTTTGGTTATACTCATGTCTA
>NW_020629543.1:0-521 GCF_003573695.1 Papaver somniferum
TACTATGTTGAACCAACATACACGTACACGTTTGGGCATGGTTTTCACGAACCCAGTAAACGTCTACCCAAGTGTATGTGACAAGCTAAGTTTTCGATCTAACGGTTGAGAAATATTAGCTTGAATCTAAATCAGGTTTTCATCTAACGGAGAATAAGGATTGTTTTGTAACTAAGGTAAAACCCTGATTTGAAGGCTATATAAAGGAGACATCTAGCATTGTGCAAAACTAATCCCCACACGTCTGTGCAAAACTAAACCCTGATCTAGAGTCGATCTCCATTAACCTTTGATTTTCTTCTCTAAAATCAGGTTAACGACTTAAAGACTTCATTGGGATTGTGAAGCCAGACCGATACTACTTTATCGTAGTTGTGTGATTTGATCTTGCATCTTCTATCGTACGAGTACAATCGATTGCTTGGCTTGAGATCGTGAGAGTTATCCAATAGGAAAGATAAATAAGTCACAAACATCTTCGTCTCACTGTTTCTTATTCCTCGACAATCCGCTTGTGTAGT
>NW_020629543.1:532-1000 GCF_003573695.1 Papaver somniferum
ATCGTGAGAGTTCTCCGATAGGCAAGATAAAGAAGTCACAAACATCTTCGTCTCACTGTTTGTGATTCCTCGACAATCCGCTTGTGTAGTCAGGAAGGATTGTAGAGAGGTGATTGATTAATCTAGGTTGTTCTTCGGGAATATAAGACCGGATTATCAATTGGTTCTTGTTCACCTTGATTTTATATCAAAAGACGGGATAAAACCTAGGGTTTATCTGTGGGAGACAGATTTATCCTTTGACAGGCTTTTCTGTGTGAGACAGATCTGTTTATTATCAAGTCTGTGATTTTGGGTTGCAGCAACTCTTGGTTGTGGGTGAGATCATCTAAGGGAATCAAGTGCGCAGTATCCTGCTGGGATCATAGGCGTAGGAGTACAACTGTACCTTGGATCGGTGGGAGACTGATTGGGGTTCAACTATAGTCATGTCCGAAGTTAGCTTGGAGTAGGCTAGTGTCTGTAGAA
>NW_020629544.1:0-496 GCF_003573695.1 Papaver somniferum
CGTAACCAACTCCTAACAGTCACTTGAGTTGTATTGCACAACTTTTGCGCTTTACTAGATTTATCCTTGATCCTTTGCTCAGCCTCCCTGGCCCTGCCACTTCTTTCTCTATGCTAATGCACAGACCATCCTTGTGATTCAAACATCAAGGCCAATTCCTTAAACTCATTCTAGTTACTCATGGCGTCATATGCTTCACTTAGCCAATTTTGCTTGACAATAGGAATGCAACTTTTTCATCACTAGCCTGTTTCCGCTGTCCAAGATTTGTCATTCCTTGAACTAATTTCATAGACCAACTCTTGGTTTATTCTACTTTCTTGCATCATCCTTGAGTTTGGGACAACTGGTGGGCCCGGAGATGTGTGTAAAATATGAAGAGCAATAAAAACGCGGGCCTACAATAATACCGCAAGTGCACGGTCGTCGGTTGTAGCTCGTGCAAGTACGGGTCGATCCACAGAGACTGGGGGTGTTTGGAGTTTCTAGCTATTTG
>NW_020629544.1:507-1696 GCF_003573695.1 Papaver somniferum
CGGGCCTACAGTAATACCGCAAGTGCACGGTCGTCAGTTGTAGCTCGTGCAAGTACGGGTCGATCCACAGAGATTGGGAGTGTTTGGAGTTTCTAGCTATTTGGGCTCTAAATTGCTATTGGGCTTCTAATTGTGCTTTGGACTTAGTGGGTTTTTGTATGATTTGGGCCTTAGCTGGAGCTAGGATTTTTAGCTATGAACCTGGGCTTTTAGCCTTTGGTTTCAATGAACTGAACTTGGGCTCAGTGTTGAAGTGATCTTTGGGCTCAGTTGGCTTGTATGAGGATCTGGGCTTGACAGTGACAGGCCTTAGCTTGGAAAGTGAACTGTGAGCTGGGCTTGATAGAGCTATCAGTTTGGTTTTTGAATGAGTCCACAGTGAACTGGACTGGGCTCTTAATGATCAATGCACTTAGGCCACAGTGAGCTTCAATGGACTAATGGGGAGCAAAACAGAGAAACTAGAAGAGCAAAAGATAGCAAAAGAAAGAGAATAAAAGAGAACACAGACAGAGATGAGGAACAGGGAAGAATAGGGAACAATAACTAAGGGATTAACAATGGCAGTGAAACAAACTAACAATGATCATGGGAAAGAAGCAAAAATCAGTGGCAATGAGGCACAAAGGCAGTTAGCCTAAGGCAAGGGAGCAGCAATGAAACAAATGGTAACAGTGGAGGTAAAAGCTAAGGCTTTGAATCCACCCTTGTGACCTAGCCAGATAGTGTAGTTCTGGGTTGAATCCTTAATGGAACTAAGTGACAGTTAAGGCCAACTTAAGATCCTAATCATACAAAAAGGGAATAGCAAGATAATCAGCTTGCTCAACTGATGTGCTCCTAGTATTGACTGTCTTTTGACAGTACAATCAATCACAAGCACTAGTGAGCACTGATTTCTCCCACTGCTCAATCAATTCAGTGAACTAAGGCTTCTAACCTAACATTCCACTACCTAACAGTCCACTAAAGCTTCATCTGAGCCTCAGCTAGTGAGACTTAGCTCATGACTAACATGCTAACACTAACATACATCATACAAGATAATTGAAACATGAATTCAAAAATTGAACATAAACAGAACATGAACATTACACAGTGAATACCAAGAATAGAACATATACAGACCAGCAAAGTTCTGGACACTGGCTAGTCCAGCATAACCTTTACATCACACCCACAATCCCCT
>NW_020629544.1:1707-2055 GCF_003573695.1 Papaver somniferum
AAAAATTCCCCCAAATCCCCAAATTGAACAGTGACAAAATTAGGGTTTCTCACCTAATTCGACTAATTTAATCATACCCATGTTGCCACTGTTCTTCCTCATGCTCTCCCTAGCAGTAATTAGGGTTTTCTCGAAAATCCCCAAATTAACTGAAATTAGGGTTTGGGTTTTTTTTTTTTACCTTGATGTGACAAATCTCCTCAATTAGCATCGACCCATGTCTTCTTTGCTTCTCCTGGTGCCTTTCCCATACCTTGATTTCTTCTCTAGGTCACCTACTTCATCAACCTCTCACGCTTAGGGTTTCAGGGAAGAAACGTGAGAGATTGAGGGAATAGGGGGCTAGAT
>NW_020629544.1:2255-2565 GCF_003573695.1 Papaver somniferum
GATAATTGAAACATGAATTCAAAAATTGAACATAAACAGAACATGAACATTACACAGTGAATACCAAGAATAGAACATATACAGAACAGCAAAGTTCTGGACACTGGCTAGTCCAGCATAACCTTTACATCACACCCACAGTCTCCATTTTATACCCAGACACCCAAATTAGGGTTTACATAAAAATTCCCCCAAATCCCCAAATTGAACAGTGAAAAAATTAGGTTTTCTCACCTAATTCGACTAATTTAATCATACCCATGTTGCCACTGTTCTTCCTCATGCTCTCCCTAGCAGTAATTAGGGTTTT
>NW_020629544.1:2646-3000 GCF_003573695.1 Papaver somniferum
TCTCTAGGTCACCTACTTCATCAACCTCTCACGCTTAGGGTTTCAGGGAAGAAACGTGAGAGATTGAGGGAATAGGGGGCTAGATAGTTAGGGGGTGATGATGGGTTGGTAGTTTAGGGATGATGTGAGACAGGTAGAGGTGGTGATGGAGTCAGAGCAGGTGGAGAAGGTGGTGGTGGTTCTGCAACTGTCGGGGTAGGGGAGAAAGAGGAGAAGTCGATGGAGAAGAATGAGGGTCGTTTGGTTAGGGTATAGGTATAGGATACTATTGTGTTGAGCAGGTGTAGAGGATTTTGATGTTTCGCGAAGATGGACCGTAGGATTATAGGATGATGGAATGATCCAACGGCGCGA
>NW_020629545.1:0-303 GCF_003573695.1 Papaver somniferum
TTCGCAACTTGTGATGTCTTGGTATCATGGATTCTAACAACTTATATCATTTGCTCTTGTAACTTCTTGTAACTAAATCTTCAACTTTGATTTTTGAATTATTCTTTTCTATTGTTGCTTCTAAACCTTAAAACGTCTTCACTTTCTTCATAGATTTTGATGTCTCTCCGCTTGTTGATGATGATAAGTTTCTACTGAGAGAGAGTCGCAATCCAGTAACTAAGACTACATCGTGAGGTTGCTTTGTCTTTCTGGCATTTCCTGACCTACTTGCCTTTCCATCATGTATGGTTAGGTCCATCA
>NW_020629545.1:503-762 GCF_003573695.1 Papaver somniferum
CTCCCAAACTTTAAGTAAATAACCACAAGCTTTGGCAAAATTGTCTTTCGCTCCAATCTTCAAAAATCTGCAAGGAAACAAAAAAAAAAAACCAAAAAAACGTAAAGAAGAACAAAAATAATAAAAAATAAATAAAAAATAAAAAATAAAGAAAAAAATCTAAAAAAAAATGCTAACTAAACACAGGTCCGCGTCGGCGTCGCCAAAAATTGATGGTTTTGAAATAGTGATTGTAGTAGATAGTGGTAAAAGGGGTTCT
>NW_020629546.1:0-568 GCF_003573695.1 Papaver somniferum
AAACACACCCGATCTCTGTGGATCGACCCGTACTTGCACGAGCTACAACCGACGACCGTGCACTTGCGGTATTACTGTAGGCCCGTTTTCATCGCATCATTTCTACACAACATTTCCTGGCCTGCCACCGTGACACCCATAATTATTTCCGTGACACCGTAATTATATGAAATTATTAAAAATGTCTGCATGACCGATTATGCATCCGCATGACGGGTTATGCATCAGGGGTATAATTGGCAACGCAATTTGGATATAACATATTTAAAAATTCGCGCCTTGGAATTTTACAAATTTTATATCGTTGAAAATCTTTTTAAGAGAGCTACACAACGAGTACAAACAAGAATATCAGAAAAAAAAAAGTTCATGAAAAAAATCGGAGGTGATCATCATTTTAACAAATTATGCATCTGCATAACAAAGTTATGCTTCTATAACAAGTTATGTAGTCATTATATTAGTGCGTACATAAAAAATTGATGCATTATGCATCTATTTTCTCGATGCATAAAACACCAGTGGAAAATAGGTTTTTAACCACTTCCTGGGCTTCACTAAAACGACT
>NW_020629546.1:579-1000 GCF_003573695.1 Papaver somniferum
TATGCATCTATTTTCTCGATGCATAAAACACCAGTGGAAAATAGGTTTTTAACCACTTCCTGGGCTTCACTAAAACGACTGTTGTTGGGCTGTAATAACTTTTAGTGTTGTGGCCAACAGTTGTTTTACTTAAACTTGTTTCAATCACAGTAGTTTTAGAGATAGGTATTTTTCGAAAAACGTGGAGCTCCCTAATAGGTTTTGGTAGAGTTCTAAAACCACTGTGAGAGAAATAACTTTCTATAACAAACCTTTTTAAAATTCTATTTGTCCTCCTCTATCTTATCGTTCTAACCTGCTCAATTGCTAGATGCGCATCTCTTTTATCCATTTTTCATATCCTCGTTGAAGTCAGAAACTAAAAAAAATCAGAAGTAATCACTTCAATCTTTGCTCCTAAACCCAAACCCCTTTCTCATTT
>NW_020629547.1:0-257 GCF_003573695.1 Papaver somniferum
GCAAATTTAGGATTCTGTCTTAACTCACAAGATTCTCCACCAATTAATCCTCACGTTTTTAGGGGCCACTCGAAAGGATTTAGGGGCCAATAATAAAACAAAAAAGGTCACCCAAAGGGAAAATGTAGCCAGCTCTTATCTCGCGTAATTCGTAATGGCGAAATTACCCTTATATATTCGGAGGATATGATAACATTGTTATCCTCCGATTGCAATCGGAAGCCAAAATATTTCCCAGACTTCCGATTGTAGTCGGT
>NW_020629547.1:268-471 GCF_003573695.1 Papaver somniferum
ATAGTCGGTGCAGTATTAGAATGATTTGTGTTCATTAATCGGGAGTGTACACAGCCAGCCATAACCACTTGGTTCGTGTTTTGATGCAGCGTTAATCGGGAGTTAAATATATTACAAAACCTACCGATTATAAGTTGCCCCAAATTCAAATTTTGAAAGCTACCATAATCGGTAGATATGCTAAATACAATACCTATCGATTA
>NW_020629547.1:671-821 GCF_003573695.1 Papaver somniferum
GAATTTGGAAAAACTTATACTTTTCAAATTTTTTCTTTGAAATAATCGGAAGTTAAATTAGTTACCAAAACTTCCGAATATGGGCTGTCTAACCTTCAATATTGGCCCTTGGAACCACCTGAATCCATGGCGTGGTTTGTTTTGAACTTG
>NW_020629548.1:0-202 GCF_003573695.1 Papaver somniferum
AATCCTCGTCCTTTTGAATAGGTAAATAATTATTAAAATTATTTGGATTTGAACTAGAAATATCATTATAATCATCATCAACCTCCTCATCATCATCACAATATAATTTTTGATATTCACGAATTCTCAAGCTTTGTTCCCAACTACATGGTCTATGTTTATAATATTTCTCATAGATCGTTAGAGGTGATTCCTCAATAAA
>NW_020629548.1:402-707 GCF_003573695.1 Papaver somniferum
TTCTTCTATTTGTCCTCCTCTACCTCTCCATGCCTTCAATTTCTCTCTAGCTTCACCTAATTCTCTACCATGTCTATCAATGCTTTTTCTCTATTTTCAAAACCCTAGACTAGGGGAAAACCGTGAAAAGAAGTGAGAGGCATGTTAGAGTGATAGGGGTTTCGGTGGTTGAGAAGGTGGAGAGTTGGTGGTAGCGGATATGGAGTGGCAGTGGAAGAGGTGGTGTTCTGGTGGTGGCAGGACATGGTGTTTGCAGAGCTGCAGAGGGGAAGGAAGAGGGGCTCGACTGTTTTGGGAAGAAGGGG
>NW_020629549.1:0-1000 GCF_003573695.1 Papaver somniferum
TGAAGGAGACTAGGCTAGGAAAAAAAATTCATTACACATCAATGCTCACGATTTATTATCTTCAATGAAGGGCCGTTGAGTGGAAAAATATCCACATCCACGACTGTATAAAATAGATCAACTTGATAGTCATGTAAATATGTTTTTTGTTGAGCATTACGCATACCTCTCCCTAATGATGCATAAGGAGACATCAATTTATGTCATCATCGCAATTAAAGTTTATCAATTATCAAATTTTCATGTCAATTTACTAATATCGACATGTTTCTTCTTCTTTGTGTTTGTTATATGGTATGCAAATGATAAACTTAGAGACAACTTAATTCACCTGGGCTTTTAATAGGGAGTGCAGAATTCTATCCTTTTTTGGGGTTACAAACTATATTGTAAACTAGTAGTAGGGTTTTGAGCGAGGAACTTACTATAGAATGATTTTTTAGAGATCATGTTTTTTTTGAGGGGACCATGGTTTTATTAGACCACCTTCCCTATAGTGATAAGGGATGTCCTAAAACGTTGAAATGGCTAACCTACCCTTAACCTAATTTAATTTAAAACCAACCTAATAACCACCTATATATATATATAACCATCACCTCTTCCCACCACCTCCGATTACCACCACCACCAACCACCGATTACCACCACCACCTCCTCCCACCACCACCGCCACCGCCTATTTAAGAAATGTAACAACATCAATGCAATCACAATTAAGTTCGGTTACATAATAATTTTATCGAGTATAAAAGACGCCAGCCGCAACCTGATTCTGCCATGGGACCACTTTGGAGGTATTTTCCAACAAACCCTTCACTTTAATTTGATTTTGATTGCTTCAATCGAATATAAATCATCAAAATAGGGTTTTAGTAGGAGTTACAGAGCAATGTTCGGTTAGGCCGATTTTCCAAAAAACCCTAGTTTACTAGCCGAACTTCTTGAAATGAAGAACACGAAGAACAGTTCGGTTCTATTGGATTTAAAACTAAGTCAC
>NW_020629550.1:0-337 GCF_003573695.1 Papaver somniferum
TGGGCTTTGATTAAGTCCACAGTGGGCTTTTGTAATGAATCTGGGCTTCAGCAGTAGCAGAAGCAGTGCACAGCAGGTAGTAGCAGCAGCAGTGCAAAGGGCAAGTGCTCAGCAGCAGCAACAGCAACAGCAAGTAGAAAAGAAGAGATGGCAGTGAAGTAATGGTGGCACTAAGCCAAGAACAGTGAAAATTGATATAGGAAAAATGGACAGTGGAAAATGAAGAAAAACAGTGGCCAATGGCCAAAGGCAGTGATGGTGTGGCAGTGACAGTGACAAAAGAAAGGCAATGGCCAAGGGCCAAAGGCAAAGGAAGAACAGGGCACAAAACAGTTAT
>NW_020629550.1:537-856 GCF_003573695.1 Papaver somniferum
CAGTGTGTCCAGAACTGTGAGTTCTGTAAAAAATTCCATTTTATGCTCTGTTTTTATCCTTTGTTCTTCACTGTTTTGCTATCCATGTTTTTCCATGTTCTGTGTATTATTCAGTTTCTCCATTTGATGTAATGTGCTTTTGCTATCCATGTTATGTTTCATGTCTCCTGTTATGTTATGTTTCTGTAATATTTGTATCATGTTCTGTACTGTTTCTGTTATGTATGTTTTGAATCCCAAATGCTAGGACTAGATGAAATTATGAACCAGCTGAGATAGTCTTCATCATGTGCAGCTCATGTTCAGTGTTGCTAAGCCC
>NW_020629551.1:0-233 GCF_003573695.1 Papaver somniferum
CTCATACACTACCGCGGACTCATTTCTTTCCCTAAGGAATTTTTTAAAAGCACTAATTGCATCTTCCTCAAGCTCTACCTTTTGAATAGGTAATTGATCATTATTAAGATCAAGGCTCGAGTAGGCTGCACTAGCGTCATCAAAAGTCTCCAAAGGTTGGTCCTTTTCAACACAATCATCTTCACTTTCAGACTCACCATAATAAGAATCTTCATCGGTTTGATAACCTTTAT
>NW_020629551.1:244-617 GCF_003573695.1 Papaver somniferum
CAGACTCACCATAATAAGAATCTTCATCGGTTTCATAACCTTTATCCAGACGTCGTTTAAGTTCCATATGAATGGTCCTACTAATTTCTGCGACAAGCTCTTCCGAGGTTCCATCATCTTCCAACTTGTATAATTTCTGTGCAAGTTTCTTGACGTTCACACGCTTACCACCGTTGGCTACAATAGGTTCTCTTTCCCAGGACTCTTCCCTTTGAATGGGTGAATGATCATAACTACGATCCAGAGTCGGGTAAGAAAAAGTGTTGCAGAAATTGGTTTGTGTGACGTTCTTTTTATCACGGTCAATTTGGTCTAGTATTTGTCGCATATATTGCAATTCATTCATAATCTGCATACAACTCGAATGAAGCCA
>NW_020629551.1:817-1000 GCF_003573695.1 Papaver somniferum
TTTCTCTTGTTCATCAAATCGTCTCCTAATCAACCCATTATTCACAGAAACTACCGATTTCGGCTCTTTCCAGTGAACCCATTCTTTGATTCACACCATCAACATCTGAATCTCTCAAGAACACGGCATCAATAATCGATTGCAGCAACAAGTCGTTCTGATTTCTCCCCTTCATGAGCTATG
>NW_020629552.1:0-344 GCF_003573695.1 Papaver somniferum
AAATAAATTATTTATCAAGTTAAAAACTTGCAAAAAAATAATTTCAAGTAGACACGGACTTGGTGCTTGGTACACGCGCATGGGCATGAGTCGAAACATGTATTTTTCGAGTTGTATTTATAGGAAATTAACTTGCAAATCAAGTTACGTTTAGGTTTTTTCTTATAAAACGAGTTTTGTTTCTTATAAAACAATTAAACACAAAAAAATAAATTTTTCCATAATTAAAACTCTTAAATAAATTATTTATCAAGTTAAAAACTTGCAAAAAATAATTTCAAGTAGACACGGACTTGGTGCTTGGTACACGCGCATGGGCATGGGTCGAAACATGTATTTTTCGA
>NW_020629553.1:0-344 GCF_003573695.1 Papaver somniferum
TTCTCAACCCCCCTGTGCATAAGGACTCAACCATGGTTGTTGTTGAATAATCTAAACCCTCGTAGAGGATCTGAACTAACCTAACCATCTCTAAACCATGATGAGGACATTGAGATATTAAGTCATTGAACCTTTCTAAATACCTATATAAAGATTCTCCCTCTTGTTGAGCAAAAGTACAGATTTGTGTCCTAATAGACGTTGTTTTGTGCCTTGGGAAAAACTTCTGTATAAAGGCAGATGTAAGTTGGTCATAGGTTTCAATTGACTCAGAAGCCAAACTATACAGCCAATATTTGGCTTTATCTTTTTAGGAAAAGGGGAATAACCTAAGTTTCAACGCA
>NW_020629553.1:355-1000 GCF_003573695.1 Papaver somniferum
CCAAGATTTGGCTTTATCTTTTAAGGAAAAGGGGAATAACCTAAGTTTCAACGCATCATCACTAAGGTTTTTAATTTTCAGAGTACTACAAACTTCCTCAAATTCCCTAACATGAAAATAGGGGTTCTCATTCTCTTTTCCTAAAAAGATTGGGAGCACCTGTAAAGTCCCACGTTTGAGTTCATAATTTGCCTCGGTTTCAGCTAACTTGATACAAGACGGACGAGAGGTCCTAGTTGGCTTTAATAAAGCTTTCAAAGTTGCCATTTATGGAATTACCAAAGGACTAGGAGTACTTTCTTCACTAATTGTCAACTTTTCAAAGCTGAATTCAAAGACAGGGTTCTCAAAAGAAGAGTCTTCGAGCTCCCCTCCTTCACAAGAAGAACTACTAGGTTTATCACTAATCAAACGACCTAGAGTGTTTCTTTTCCAAGCCCGCTCTTTAATAACCTCGGGCATACACTAGAAAAACAAAAGAAAAAGAAAGAAATCCTAAAAGAAAGGGAAGTTCTATGCAAACAAAAACAAAGCTGACTCCACCACAGCAAACCTACCGATTTCTAACAAACAAAAAGCATGATGGCTCCACTTAGATTGTTTCTAGACCAGCTTCTAATCCTTCGAAAGGGAATTCGTTACAAT
>NW_020629554.1:0-411 GCF_003573695.1 Papaver somniferum
CGTGAAGCTGGCAAAATTATTCAGGGCATACCTTTCACCTATTTATGTGGAGTGCGGATGCATGCTCAGGCTTTCATGACTCTGGTGGACATGGAGGAAAAGCGGGGAGATGATGAATCATCCCAGCGCGTTGAGATACCTCAGGGCAACAAAACTTCTTCACAGCCCAGCGCTGGGGATGAACAACTCGCATCTCGGTTGAAGCGGCGGAAGACTGAGTCTGTGAAACTTCCATGGGAGAGCTAGCTTAATTTCCCTGCCCGAGATGGTGTCATAATCTTTTCTGATGTGAATGAACCGGGACACCCTCAAAAGCCCGCTGAAAAAGCTTTCGAGGAAGACACCGCTGTGGTTGACGAAACTGAAGCAGCTTTTGGAGTGGAAGCCGAAACTGCTGTCAGGGACGTTGGA
>NW_020629554.1:422-1000 GCF_003573695.1 Papaver somniferum
GAAACTGAAGCAGCTTTTGGAGTGGAAGCCGAAACTGCTGTCAGGGACGTTGGAAAAGCTGTGTTGGCATATGCTGAGACGGTTGTCGAAGTGGGTGTTGGACAGGAGGCGGAAACTGTTGCTGAGGCGGTTTCCGGGTGGGATGTTGGAGTTGCTGTCACGGAGGCGGCTTCTGAATGAAACGTTTGTTGTCCGAAAGATTGTTGGGGAAAGTGCTTGAAAGGGCTATGACAGAGGCGTTGGCGATCCAGGCGTCTGCTTTCGATGACTAGTTTCCCTTCTTGTTGTTTCTCTTTGGCGTGTAGCCGCTTTGATGTTTCACAGACTCGTTTTTATCTTCTTTGTTTTCATGGCAAAGTTAGGGTTTCGCCAAAGAACATCCCGCTTATTTAGCTTCTTTGAATAAAACCTCTTTTTCGAAAAATCCTTCATCAAAATAAGTTGTTTGATATTCCACACCTTTCCTGCCGTCTGATGATTCCTTGCATATTCTTCCCTTCAAAGTTTTGAGTAAAGTATTTTTTGCAAGGCTTCGGCTTTTTTGGCCGTGATTTGATGGGTAATGGTTTCCTGATGAT
>NW_020629555.1:0-444 GCF_003573695.1 Papaver somniferum
ACTTACTTCCTTAGAACACATGTAAATATTGTTCCCTAGGATGAAATCCTCACCTCATGCCCATACATAATCACAATAGCATTCAAATGATTATGGCGATGTCTTATCTACAAAGTTTAATGGTTAAGCAATAAACCTCGTATTGTATTCCTTAATACTATGTCTATCTAGAGTTCATATATGCTTCGCAGCCATGTTTTCAATATGCACGACTTGAAAGATACGTTAGGGAATGAAACAGTTCAAGTCAAATATCACTAACCTCAAGTGGAAGGATGATTGTTTTCGTTGTAGCTCCTTGCTTCTTCACATCTTCAAGTCTTCGCAATACTTGTAATGTCTCATATCCTAATACTTTCAAGCTAACCTATACGAAGTTGACTCTAGTACATAATCAAGCGACTCTTAACATGAGTTTTGATTCACTAAAATATGACAACCAAA
>NW_020629555.1:455-1000 GCF_003573695.1 Papaver somniferum
ACTTTCAAGCTAACCTTTACGAAGTTCACTCTAGTACATAATCAAGCGACTCTTAACATGAGTTTTGATTCACTAAAATATGACAACCAAACTTGACATACCAACGCTTGGTGGGATCAACCGAGCAATGCTATAACAATACTCTTTTCTTAGATGAATCAAAATTAATTCTCCTTCTTTGAAAGTCTTTATTCTTCTATGTTTATTTGCAGCTTCTTTGTACTTGTTGTTGGAATCTTCAAGCTTTTTTTACTTCTTGATGAACCTGTGAAGCTTTCTCAAGCATATTATCTGCTTTTACATTTGAATGTCGCAGTTTTGGAAGTACTACCAAATCCAAAATATGGTTAGGAACCTTAGAATACACAATCTCGAAAGGTGTCTTACCGGTAGACCTATTGACTGTAGTGTTTAAACCATATGTGGAAAGAGAGTGTCCCATTGTTTGTATTTGCCTCCAATAATCTTGGCTCGAATCAGATTTCCTAAAGAACGATTTACAAGTTCATTTTGGCCATCTGTTTGGGATGAGCAGTTGTACTATA
>NW_020629556.1:0-412 GCF_003573695.1 Papaver somniferum
TCTACTCATTGGTTGTTAGACAAAAACATAGTATTTATACCTTTTTCAAAGTTCAATTGCACTGCAACTTTGAAGAATACTATGGTTATATGTTCTCCCCTTACTCAATACTTACATATTTTGCTAAATAGGTAAAACCTATAGATAATAATCCACTCCCCCTTACATAATGCTCCGAAAAACAATATGTTGTAGTAAGATACTACTTTATAATTCTCCCCTTTTTTGTCAACAAAATTGGCAAAGGCGAAAAAAAAGATCACAATGAATTAAACAAAAGAATGTCAAGACTGGAGAGAACATACCATATTTTTTAATTTGAACAATTTCACCAAGAAAACTCAGTTTTGCATCAGGGAAACGTATATGTACAAGAATCTCCTACAATTCCACATCCCCCCCGTTACATACA
>NW_020629556.1:423-1000 GCF_003573695.1 Papaver somniferum
CTTTACTTTAATCATAAGAAAAGGATTTTCTTTGGACATTAACAAACTTACTCGCCAGTTACGAACAAAGTAAATTTGTATCCCAATATTTTCCTCTCTTGTCGCCAGTTATGAACAAAGAAGTTAAAAATAGTGATCTTAATGTCAGAGGCACAAAGATACAAAAATTTCATGAGAAAAATAATCGTCAAAAAATACAATCTATGCTAGTTACGAGCGAGAGAAAAATTACTGCGATATGACTCAACATAAGAACTATAACTTCTGTATCCATGTACGAACGTAGAGATTAAAGTTCACCCTTTATGCCCTGGAAATTATCTAATCAAGGAAGTAAGTATATTCTTAGAGAATATCTTACGGAATCATGTAGCAGTATATTCACAAAATGTGTAATCGTGGAGAGGTCAATACTGTAATTCTCAAAATAGTTTACTCCTCTTTTGCAAGAGTTAAGAGCATAACCTATGAGAAAATATGAGATATATGTTCTAATCAACAAAATATGATAGCAAAGAACAAATCTCACAAAATAAGGAATACATATGTATATAATCAATTGCAAGTCATCTTCCAA
>NW_020629557.1:0-409 GCF_003573695.1 Papaver somniferum
TAATAATCGATTTTATCCTTGTGATGTAATTGGATTGATTGATTTAATAGATCGGCTACAACACAATTCTTTGGATTAAGAGTGTTAATCGCAAAATCTTAACGATTACTTCAGTAATTGAACATAAGATAGATCTAAGGACCTGATGAAGGAGTTTATGTTAAGATAAACAGAAGAGCCTTTGTCCGACTCATATCACTTGGTTGAAGAGAGTTGATACCAAACAAATTTGTTGTTCTTTTACTGTTTGGAATACGAACCAAAGAAATTGATCCAAGTACGTGACTTATTTATAAGTTGGAGGCGTGGGAATACAGACGGAACTAGGTGAACTATAGGTTTAGTTGCTTGGTCTCAACTATACGAAGTTGGTGTAATTTTGTGTAGCGGCTTAATCCTGAGAGTATTC
>NW_020629557.1:420-1000 GCF_003573695.1 Papaver somniferum
GTCTCAACTATACGAAGTTGGTGTAATTTTGTGTAACGGCTTAATCCCGAGAGTATTCAATTCTAGACTAGGTCCCGAGGTTTTTCTGCATTTGCGATTTTCCTCATTAACAAAATCTTGATGTGTAATTTACTTTTATTTTCCGCAATTATAATTATCTTTATTATAATTTAAAGTAAATCACACAAAAGTTAATTCCTATTTACTTGATAAGTGAATCCTAATGTGTTTGGTTAAATCCGAACCTTTTTATCAAGTAAACATACTTCGTTGTTGTATTGTCTCGATCTCGTATCCATAGACGATCACACGAAGTGTGAACCTATTAGTTGTATTGTCTCGACTCAGTCCATAGAAAATCACTTTCGGAGAAAGGACTTATAGGTAGGAAAAGTTTTAGCTTGAGGTATATTTGGGTACCCTCACCTTCTCAACTTGGATTGCAAAACCTGATTTGAAAACTATATAAAAGAGAACTCTAGCAACTGGGAAAACTAATCCCCACACCTCCTGTGTGTTACTTGTTGCATAAACTAGAGTCGATTCTCCTTTAACTTTAGGTTTCTATAGAGACCCTGTT
>NW_020629558.1:0-506 GCF_003573695.1 Papaver somniferum
CTCAGAGTATATGTAAATGTGTAGTTTCTCAGCTAAGGCAATGGCACATCTCATGACTACTGAGCAATTTCGGTAATTACTTTTATATAGAATCATAAGATTGGACGGCTCCTAGATGATCGAATTTTATATAATGGTAAGAAGGTTGTCGTTCACTCGGACTTGATGAGATTGATTTTAAGAATTAATAAACTAAAAGAAAAGAAAAATATATACAAAATATTTTCACAAGATGAAGAGAGTTACTGGGACTAGGATTTCGTCGAATTCATAACATAGGGTTCGATTTATATATTCTCAACAATTAAAGCTCAATAAATAAAATTAACATGGAATCTGATTTTGACAAGGTAGATTCTCAAAAGATTAGTTGTAAATCCTAAGCATGATGTATCAAAACATTTAAGCTAAGCATACTTCATCAAATTAAATGACAACCAATTAATTCAAATCATATTTCAATTAAAATTAATGCAAAAGTCTTAAAAAGAATTAAATAATTTTAC
>NW_020629558.1:517-1000 GCF_003573695.1 Papaver somniferum
ACCAATTAATTCAAATCATATTTCAATTAAAATTAACGCAAAAGTCTTATAAAGAATTAAATAATTTTACCCGTGTATGACACTCGTCTTTCTCCGTCGTCCCAGTGTTGGAGATTAGCTCATCACGTCGAAAACACACTTAAAATATTTATTCATGGCTCAAAAAGTGGTTTACAAATGATGAAAATGTGAGAAAATTATTAAAGCGGTGATTTTCTTTTCTCTCCCAAACTCCCTCCAAATGTGCTCCCTAGCTCTCTATTTATACACGCAAATACACATCACTCAAATATATTCTTCCATAACTCCAAAATCTTCTTCTTTTTAATTAAAAATATCTTCAGGAATTTTTCATTCTCTTTATTCTATATATGTCTTTACTAAACCCATATATTCTTTAATTCGCAGAATAAAATCCAAGATAAAATCTTCTAAGAATATA
Organism: Papaver somniferum; assembly: GCF_003573695.1. Taxonomy (NCBI): domain Eukaryota; kingdom Viridiplantae; phylum Streptophyta; class Magnoliopsida; order Ranunculales; family Papaveraceae; genus Papaver; species Papaver somniferum. The sequence continues at coordinate 960 of NW_020629558.1, forward strand.
TTTCTTGTTTAATACAAGATAACTTCCCTTTTCTTCAAAAT
>NW_020629559.1:0-243 GCF_003573695.1 Papaver somniferum
CACATGTGGCATGGCCGGCATGCCTTGGCGCGGTTTGGCGTGGCCAAAATTAGGGTTTTGGCATTGGGCCAAAGGTTGCCATGCGTTGGTTGGCGACCTTGGACGGCGAAGATTTGCATCTAAGATGGAAGGGTGGCCGTTGATCATCGCACGCCTTCGTTTTGGTAGCCGCATAGGGAAGACCGGCATGGTATGGCGCGGCAAGGTGGTTGGCAGGCCATTGGCATATGTGGCATGGCATGC
>NW_020629559.1:443-1000 GCF_003573695.1 Papaver somniferum
CGGAGACGTGGCTGGCATGGTATGCCATTGGCACAGTGGTGCGGCTGGCATGGTTGGCATGCCTTGGCGCGGAGACGTGGTTGGCATGGTATGCCATTGGCACGTTGGTGCGGCTGGCATGGTTGGCATTCCTTGGCACGGAGACGTGGCTGGCATGGTATGCCATTGGCACAGTGGTGCGGCTGGCATGGTTGGATTATCTTGGCGCGGAGACGTGGCTGGCATGGTATGCCATTGGCACAATGGTGCGGCTGGCATGGTTGGCATGCCTTGGCGCAGCGACGTGGCTGGCATGGTCTGCCATTGGCACAGTGGTGCAGCTGACATGGTTAGCATGCCTTGGCGCGGAGACGTGGCTGGCATGGTCTGCCATCGGCATAGTGGTGCGGCTGGCATGGTTGGCATGCCTTGGCGTGGTAGCATGAGAATTAGGGTTTGTCATAGATGATGTCAGTTAGTGTTAGGGTTCTGCCGTTGAACATGACCCATGTAAAAAAAAGGTACCCCGGTAATTCTTACGTAGGCATGCTAATTGATTCAATAAATGCGCTAATGGT
>NW_020629560.1:0-700 GCF_003573695.1 Papaver somniferum
GTTCGCGGACTTGGCTCACGTCATTCTTCCGGTTCTCTTGATCAACAAAGTTCTCAAACTTTGGTTCAAGGAATATGACTTATACATAAATGTGTTTCCACAACAATACTTATGTCCACCATTGGTTATGTAATCTAAACTCTCATTTCAATAATTGAAACATTCTTAGAGGATGTTATACAGTTGTTACACAATTTCTCGTCAAAGAAATTTTCAAGATGATTGAAACATATCATGACTTTCGTCACATGGTAAAGATAAACTTGGTTAAAGCGAAAAGCTTACCAACTCATATTTCGAGATATAGATAGGCGAGGTATACTCGGCTCGAAATACCAAATGTGTATAATCAAAGTCTATATATATAGCATACGACTTCTTGTCTCAAAGAGTAGGAGATAGAGTAGATATACTTTTGAGTGATAGATAAGTTCAAGTATTCACATACATTTTTGTCGAGAAGTTCCACCGGTTCCTTGAGTAGTTCTTCTACTTGTACGATGAATCGCCATGAAGTCCTTGAGCTCAACTACACTTTATATCCTAGTCCGAGACTTGGCTATAATAGACTAGAAATCAAGACTTATAGTTTTGATCACTAACATTGACAAACATGCTTGAGATAGCAACGCATGCGAGTTCGACCGAGCAATGCTCTAACAATCTCCCCCTTTGTCAATTTTAGTGACAAAACTATCAA
>NW_020629560.1:711-1000 GCF_003573695.1 Papaver somniferum
GAGCAATGCTCTAACAGCTTCGGCTAATGTTGAAGGTATACATTTGTTTGGTCGCGGATGGTTTTATAATTCTTCTCTTTTAACCATTTTGTTTCTTTTTTTCCAGAGCTCGAGGGACAGCTTGGCCTTGCAAATGAAAAAGCTGAAAGAAGCTCAATCTTCCTTAGTGCATCAGCAGGGTCAGGCCAAGTATTATGAAGGGCTAGCAGGATTTCTGGATGAAGCAGCGAAGGAGGCAGCCAAGGAAGTATCCCAATTGAAGTCTTCGTTGTCGCAGTCTGAACTCAAG
>NW_020629561.1:0-1000 GCF_003573695.1 Papaver somniferum
AATTCTTCATCTACATTCGGCCTATCTTTGGAATTATTAATACTTCCCATTGTGGCATCAGAAACATCTCCAAGTGACATCTTATTCAAACAAGAATTTATTAAGCTACTGTTCACTTTTGAGTAACTACAATGAAGAAAATGGGAAAATCACTACTTCATACTTCAAAAGAGAAGAGTCATACATGCAAGCTCTTGTCAGAATTCGATATAGCTGAAGTAACATGGAGTTCGTGTTCTAACAAAAAAAAAAAAAGGTCCCGCCCACGGCCAAGACAAGTGGGGGCTTGCGCCTACTCGAGCAAAAAAAAGTGTTTTTCCGTGGGTATTACACCCACGTACAAAACCTAAAACTAGGTATTATAAAAAAAAAAAAAAAAAAGAGGGGAAAAAGAAGCAAGCATTGAGACTTACCTCAAATCCTTTCTGCTAGCCTTACTATGATCCTCTTGATGTTGATCACCTCTACTATGAATCCTCGCTACAATGATACCAACAAAAAGGGATTCACTCAGGATCGAATAGGGTTTCAAAATTATGGAAGAAACACATACAACTGGAATTCATACAAAAAGAGAAGAAAGGAAGAGAACGAAATACTTACCTTGCTGCTGATGGCGGACGGCTCGCGGTGAAGTTGTTAGTGGTAACAACGACGGAATACCAGCTGGAGTCAGAGCGAGAAAATAACAAAAGAAAGGGAGCTAACACCCTTTTATATACACGGTTTTGGAGTTCGAGCAAGAGGAGGAATCCTTCTTGGATTCACGCACGGGCGGTCGGGCTCGCAGAACCAACGCACGGACGAACTGGTGGCGCAATGGCACCGAGTCCACTTGCCGCGTGGTCCCATGCTCGAGAAGCAATTGAGCACCTCCTGGTAACTTCCATCTCCTTGAACATGTTAATTTCATTCTTTGTCTGTCACCATCTATTGCTTACCCCGCAACAATGTCACTGTTACGTACTAAGCAGGGGACTTAATATTGATGATGGTTTTT
>NW_020629562.1:0-467 GCF_003573695.1 Papaver somniferum
ACACATGGATTTATACACCAATGTGCGAACACACTATATATTCTTATATCCATAGATGGTAATCTCAACTATACATTTCAATCATTGAAACATTCTTCTATAATGTTATAACAATCTTATTCACGACTATCGTCATCAAAGTTATTTTCAAGATTGAAACGTCATCATGACTTTCGTCACGGGTAAAGATGAAAATGGTTAAAGAAAAATCTTACCAACACGTATTTCAAGAATAAGATAGGCGAGTAAACTCGTCTCAAAATAGCAAATGTGTATGTATGAAAACTATCATACTTATACGACTTTGTCTCAAGAGTATGAGATAGAATAGACTTTTGAGTGATAGATAAGTTCAAGTCTCCACATACCTTTTAGTCGAATGAAGTTCCACCGGTTTCTCGAGTAGTTCTTCGTCTTCGTAAGATGATCGCCATGGAGTCTGGATCTCAACTACAATTAACTATCCT
>NW_020629562.1:478-1000 GCF_003573695.1 Papaver somniferum
TGTTCCTCGAGTAGTTCTTCGTCTTCGTAAGATGATCGCCATGGAGTCTGGATCTCAACTACAATTAACTATCCTATACCGAGACTTAGTCATAAGTAAACTAGAAATCAATACATATAGTTTTGATCACTAATATTGACAAACATTCTTGAGATAGCAACGCATGTGATTTTGACCGAGCAATGCTCTAACAATCTCCCCCTTTGTCAATTTTAGTCACAAAACTATCAATACATATGGATTACAAAATATATAAAACTTTGTAGCTTCTCGTCCACATGCTTGATCTCCTTGGTGCTTCAACATTACTCGAAAAGTTCGTCTTTTCCAAGTACTCCCATGATTCTATAGATGTTTAATTCAGCATCATAGTTGTTGAAGTTCCGTAGCCATAACAATGAGAAAACAAAATCTCTCGATCATTGTTATACAATGTCATAGTATTATTATACAGTATCAAAATTCTCATATCACAACTTCGACAACAATACTATGGTGATATGTATCACTACCCCTTAGTCA
>NW_020629563.1:0-538 GCF_003573695.1 Papaver somniferum
ACTTGGTGCTTGGTACATGCGCATGGGCATGGGTCGAAACATGTATTTTTCGGCAATTAAACACACACAAAAAAAAGAAATTTTTTCCATAAATAAAACTCTTAAATAAATTATTTGTCAAGTTAAAAACTTGCAAAAAATAATTTCACGTAGACACGGACTTGGTGCTTGATACACGCGCATGTGCATGGGTCGAAACATGTATTTTTCGAAAATTAAACACAAAAAAAGAGAATTTTTTCCATAAATAAAACTCTTAAATTAATTATTTATCAAGTTAAAAACTTGCAAAAAATAATGTCAAGTAGACACGGACTTGGTTCTTGGTACACACGCTTGGGCCTGGGTCGAAACATTATTTTCCTGCAATTAAACACAAAAAAATAATTTTTCCATAAATAAAATTCTTAAATAAATTATTTATCAAGTTAAAAACTTGCAAAAAATAATTTCAAGTATACACGGACTTGGTGCTTGATAAAGGCGCATGGGCATGGGTCGACACATGTATTTTTCGGCAATTAAACACACAAAAAAA
>NW_020629564.1:0-345 GCF_003573695.1 Papaver somniferum
GGGGAAGCGATCCTATGAACATGTGCAACACGTTTTTAGGCAAAGAGGAACCGATCCTATGGACATGTGTAACACATATAAGTTAGATACCATATATATGTGGGGAACCGATCCTAGTACCTAGTCAACCAAATTTTTGGAAAGCTAGTGTGACTACGCACAATACTCACATGGAAGGTAGAACCGAAACTTGTTTTGGTAGAACCGTTAAACCCATGATTGTGATTGAATGTTATTTGATCAATCGCATAGTTCTTGAAAGTCAGATGAACCAATTATAAACTTGTTTGGAAGTGTGGCAAATCGGTTTCAAGGTTGTAAGTGTGAAAGAGAACTTACAAAGTA
>NW_020629564.1:356-1000 GCF_003573695.1 Papaver somniferum
GGGAAGAGAATCCCAGGATCGAAACATAAATAAGTTAAGAATCTTTAAATTAAGGTAATTCACTTATTTTTTGGGAAAATAAGAATTAGTAATGTGCATTTACTAATTAGAGATTTTATGACAGATTTCAATCATTATTTTTGGACAGAGCATTTCCAGGAATTATGGAAACCGAATTTGTGCTTTAGTGAATATCTTGAGAATATTTTCGGTTTTGGAAATTCTTTGGTGTCCAAACTTCCTTGTCTATAAATACTGAAGTTTGCATTTCTAGAAAACTAAGCCTTCTGTTGATGGTGGTTTTTAGCTTAGGGTCAAAATCGTAAAACTGTACATCTGACATGACGTCACTATGACCATTAACACATTTATTGAATCAATTAGCATGCCTACGTAAGAATACCGGGGTACCATTTTTTTTACATAGGTCATGTTCCACGGCAGAACTCTTAACACTGACTGACATCATCTATACCAAACCCTAATTCTCATGCTACCGCGCCAAGGCATGCCAACCATGCCAGCCGCACCACTGTGCCAATGGAATACCATGCCAGCCACGTCACCGCGCCAAGGCATGCCAACCATGCCAGCCACACCACTGTGCCAATGGCATACCATGCCAGCCACATCTCCGTGCCAAG
>NW_020629565.1:0-261 GCF_003573695.1 Papaver somniferum
AAAAAAAAAAAAAGTTGAAAAAGAAAAAGAGATGAAAAAAAAAAAGATGAAAAAAAAAAGAGATGAAAAGAAAAAAAAAGAGATGAAAAGAAAAAAAAAAATTGAGACCAGACCATTTGACCAAAAGGAATAAATTCAACAAAGTCGACCACTGGTACCCTTGTATATGCCAGTTGTGTTGACCTAGAGTTAGGTTATCGACCACTGGTACCCTTGTATATGCCAGTGTGTTGATATTAGTCAGACTAGTATCTCAATCCA
>NW_020629565.1:461-1000 GCF_003573695.1 Papaver somniferum
AACTGTTGATGTGGCGATGGAATTTTTTAATGAAATCGCCGAAAAAACCCAGCAATGGGAAAATAGTAGGGCACCCCAGAAAACAATTCTTTTAAGTAGAGGAAACGTTAATAGGGTAGAACGAGGCTATGAATCAGATGCCAAAATTGATGCTATAGCAAAAAGGTTAGAAGCCTTAGAAGTGGGCCAGACTAGTAGTAGAGTAGAGCCTTTTTGGGAAGGCCAGAATATTGAAGAGCATGCCAATGCTCTTTATAATAACACTAGATTTGATAACCGTCAAAAGATTGACCCATATTATGAAACCTATAATCCTGGTTGGAGAAACCATCCGAACCTTTCATGGTCTAAGGGCCAAATTCAAGGTCAATTTAGTAATTCTAATGCTCCCCCAGGTTTTGGCTATACTAAGAATCCTTCAGGAATAGCTCAGTTTCAGAATCATTCAGATAAGAAAATCCTAAGTTTAGAGGAATCTCTCGCCTTGTTAACTCAGCAAACTGCAAAATTCCAGTTATCCGTAAAACAGAGTCTACAAG
>NW_020629566.1:0-391 GCF_003573695.1 Papaver somniferum
TCATGAGGAACCAAGCCAAGGGAACCGAAGCGAATAGGAGGTTGTGATTATGTCACAAGGGGGCAAGCTAACTCTACCTTCCATGTTAAATTCTATGGAACATGGATGACCAGCTGAGCTATGTGGCCTGTTTTAAGCTAATATGTTGGGATGTATTTTTTTTGTGCAAAGCTTTACGTACCTAGAAAAAAATGAGTGCATCTAAAATATCAAATCCCACTGTCTACCGATTTTAATTTCAAACGGGCTGATTTTCAAGATAATAGATGGTGATGTTATACATTTCAGAATAATAGGAGCATAGAGCTTCGTAATGTATCCTCAAAATATTAACTTTAAATACAACACTATTTATGTGTTATAATAGTAATAAAAAAAGGCAGCCGAAGTG
>NW_020629566.1:402-716 GCF_003573695.1 Papaver somniferum
GTAATGTATCCTCAAAATATTAATTTTAAATACAACACTATTTATGTGTTATAATAGTAATAAAAAAAGCAGCCGAAGTGTGGGGATAACAATGTGAATGGATCTTCTTTCACACATGTCTGAAGCTATGTATGCCAGCATCTCGTCTTTTTATGAGATATAGGTGAGTTGGTGGGGCTCAAGGCTCATGGAGTCAACTGGGATGTGCTTGTGAGTCTCAAGTCTCATGGAGTCATCTGGTACGTGCTTATGAGATTGAGATTGAGGTCTGCATATTGTACGTGAGAGTATCTTTTGTTTATATGATACTATAT
>NW_020629567.1:0-464 GCF_003573695.1 Papaver somniferum
CATCTAAAGAATCTACCAGTAAAGTGGCAAGCCAATTATCCTGAACTAAAGTGCTAATCATATTCACTTCTTCTAAATCATCGTTCTCAGAAGGTTGTCTAGTAACATTAAAGACATTTAGTTCAGTGGTCATATTACCAAAGGATATGTTCATGAGCCCAGTCCTACAGTTGATGACAGCGTTATCTGTGGCTAAAAATGGGCGACCTAAAATCACTGGGATTTGACGACTTGGGTCCTGAACAGGCTGGGTGTCTAGAACAACGAAATCCACAGGATAACTAAACTTATCAACCTCAATCAAAACATCCTCTATGACACCACGAGGGACTTTGACAGACCTATCAGCTAATTGTAGTATCATTTTAGTCGGTTTCAACTTACCAAGACCTAGCTGGGTGTATACATGATACGGGAGTAAGTTAACACTAGCTCCTAAGTCAAGTAAAGCTTTATCGACCATG
>NW_020629567.1:475-1000 GCF_003573695.1 Papaver somniferum
CATGATACGGGAGTAAGTTAACACTAGATTCTAAGTCAAGTAAATCTTTATCGACCATGTGATTACCAATCGCACAACATATGGTGGGGCATCTAGGATCCTTATACTTAGAGGGTGTTTGGTTCAGAAGAATGGAACTTACCTGACCAGCTAAAAAAGCTTTCTTATGGACATCAAGCTTACGCTTTCGTGTACAAAGATCTTTAAGGAACTTGGCATAAGCAGGCATCTGCCTAATTGCTTCTAATAGCGGAATGTTGATGTTCACCTTCTTAAATGTTTCCATTATCTCGTTGAAAGTCGACTTCTTCTTTGTTGGGGATAACAAATGTGGATATGGGGCTCTAGGCACAAAGGTAGACCTATCAGGAATTTCTTGGGAGTCTTTAGAGACTGTTTCAGTTTCCTCGTTTACGGGCTCCTCTTGGGAAGTAGAAGGTGGAACTACAGTATGTCCACTAGGCATGGCTACCTTATTGTCTACCGTTTTACCACTCCTAAGGGTTGTTATCGAGTTCACATGGT
>NW_020629568.1:0-575 GCF_003573695.1 Papaver somniferum
ATCAATCTGATTGTACTCGTACGATAGAAGATGTAAGATCAGATCACACAACTACGACAAAAGTAGTATCGGTCTGGCTTCACAATTCCAATGAAGTCTTTAAGTCGTTAACCTGGTTTTATAAGAAGAAAACCAAAGGTTAAAGGAGAAACGACTCTAGCACGCAAAATAGTATCACACGTAAAGTGTGGGGATTAGTTTTGCAGAGTTGCTAGATGTCCCCTTATATAGTCTTTCAAATCAGGGTTTCGCCTTGGTCACAAAGCAAACAATATCCACCGTTAGATGAAAACCTGATTTAGATTCAAGCTAATATTTCTCAACCGTTAGATCGAAAACTTAGCTTGTTATACACAAATGAAATGCACGCTTCTAGGTTTGTTAACCGTACCCAAACTTGTACGTTATTGGTTCAACAATATTTAACCAAAAGGTTAGCCATATGAGCATTTCATACCAACCATATTATTCTTCACCATAACTAGTTCAAATGACTCAATTGAACTAGTTAGAGAGTTGTTCAATTGCAAGGAAATCTTATGTACTACACAAGACACAATTGAAGCAAAGATGAT
>NW_020629568.1:586-1000 GCF_003573695.1 Papaver somniferum
TTCAATTGCAAGGAAATCTTATGTACTACGCAAGACACAATTGAAGCATAGATGATTTGATTCACTCGAATCGGTTCATGAACTTTATAGCCACGGTTTGCAAATTGCATTCCTTAGTCTTTACAAGTTTAAGTTCAGAAATCAAGTTCAGATATATAACCTTCTTAAGTTCGCACACTAGGTTCGCGGACTTAAGCAACCGGGTAGAGTTTACAATCTCCAGCAGAAAATCTCGACAAAGACTTTCCACCGGTTCGCGAACTGGGTTCGCGGACTGGTACTCACGTAACAAGTTTTTCAACTCTAACAGAATTTCTCGGTATGAGAAGTTCGGCAGTTCGCGGACTTGGCAACAAGCCATTCTTCCGGTTTCTCTTGATCAACAAAGTTCGCAAACTTTGGTTCAAGGGATAT
>NW_020629569.1:0-508 GCF_003573695.1 Papaver somniferum
GGATTCAAGAACTGATTGAACTTAACGACAACCTGTGATATTTCTATTATATAACAAAATATAATACGGAAAAGAAATAACACAGAAACCAGAAATTTTGTTAACGAGGAAACCGCAAATGCAGAAAAACCCCGGGACCTAGTCCAGCTTTAAACACCACTGATCGAATTTTATATAGTGGTAAATAAAGTTGTCGTTCACTCGGACTTGATGAGATTGATTTTAAGAATTAATAAACTAAAATAAAAGAAAAATATATACAAAATATTGTCACAAGATGAAGAGAGTTACTGGGACTAGGATTTCGTCGAATTCATAACATAGGGTTCGATTTATTTATTCTCAACAATTAAAGCTCAATAAATAAAATTAACATGGACTCTGATTTTGCCAAGGTAGATTCTCAAAAGATTAGTTGTAAATCCTAAGCATGATGTATCAAAACATTTAAGCTAAGCATACTTCATCAAATTAAATGACAACCAATTAATTCAAATCATATTTCAAT
>NW_020629569.1:519-1000 GCF_003573695.1 Papaver somniferum
ATGATGTATCAAAACATTTAAGCTAAGCATACCTCATCAAATTATATGACAACCAATTAATTCAAATCATATTTCAATTAAAATTAATGCAAAAGTCTTAAAAGAATTAAATAATTTTACCCATGTATGAAATTCGTCTTCCTCCGTCGTCCCAATGTTGGGGATTAGCTCATCACGTGAAAACACACTTAAAATATTTATTCATGGCTCAAAAAGTGGTTTACAAATGATGAAAATGTGAGAAAATTATTAAAGCATTGATTTTCTTTTCTCTCCAAAACTCCTCCCAAATGTGCTCTCTAGCTCTCTATTTATACACACAAATACACATCACTCAAATATATTCTTCCATAACTCCAAAATCTTCTTCTTTTTAATTAAAAATATCTTCAAGAATTTTTCCTTCTCTTTATTCTATATATGTCTTTACTAAATCCATATCTTCTTTAATTCGCAGAATAAAATCCAAGATAAAATCTTC
>NW_020629570.1:0-372 GCF_003573695.1 Papaver somniferum
GTCCGCGTACTGTCAGAGGTTCTCTTCGAGAGAAAATCTGCTGGAGTTTGTGAACTATTTATAAAATTATTCCGGTTACTTAAGTCTGCGTACCAGTCCACGTACTTAAGTTGTTTATTTTATAAAATCGATTATTAGTGAACTTAAACTTATATAAACTAAGGAATGCAAGTTTACAGACCGTGGCTATAAATTTCATGAATCGATTCGAGTGAATCAAATCGTTTTTGTTTCAATTGTGTATATTATAAAGATCTAAGCAATTGAACAACTCTCTAACTAGTTCATTTGAGTCATTTGAACTAGTTGTGGTAAAGAAGAATATGGTTGATATGAAAGTGCTCATATGGCTAACCATTTGGTTAACTACTG
>NW_020629570.1:383-1000 GCF_003573695.1 Papaver somniferum
GTAAAGAAGAATATGGTTGATATGAAAGTGCTCAGATGGCTAACCATTTAGTTAACTACTGTTGAACCAACTAGATGTACAAGTTTGGGTACGGTTACACAAACCTAAAAAGTGCATTTAATTTGTGTGTAACATGCTAAGTTTCGATCTAACGGTTGAAATATATTAGCTTGAATATAATCAGGTTTTCATCTAATGGTGAATATTGAATGCTTTGTTACTAATCTAACATTGATTGCAAACCCTGATTTGAAAGACTATATAAGGGAGAACTCTAGCAACTGGGAAACCTAATCCCCACACATCCCGTGTAATACTAGTTATATTATCTAGAGTCGATTCTTCTTTAACCTTAGGTTTCTACAGAGACCTTGTAGGTTAACGACTTTAAGACTTCATTGGGATTGTGAAGCCAGACCGATACTACTTTCTCGTAGTTGTGTGATCTGATCTTGCTGTCTCTATCGTACTAAGTACAATCGTAAGGATTGAATTGAGATTGATTTCTCCGATAGGCAAGATATAAAAGTAGTCACAAACATCTTCGTCTCATCGTTTGTGATTCCACAATATCTGTTTTCGCCATCATACAATTTAGATTATTGTGAGGTGATTGA
>NW_020629571.1:0-647 GCF_003573695.1 Papaver somniferum
AGATTATTACACACAAATGAGATGCACGTTTCTAGGTTTGTGTAACCGTACCCAAACATGTACATTTATTGGTTCAACAATAGTTAACCAAATGGTTAGCCATATGAGCACTTTCATATCAACCATATTCTTCTTCACCATAACTAGTTCAAATAACTCAAATGAACTAGTTATAGAGTTGTTCAATTGCAACCATTCCTTAGTTTATATAAGTATAAGTTCAAAAACAATCGTCTTTAGATATAACCTACTCAAGTTCGCAGACTTAGTTCACGGACTTGCGTTCCCGGAAGGATTTCACAAACTCCAGCAGATTTTCTCGGATCGAGAACTTCCGCCAGTTCGCGGACTGAGTTCACGGCTCTTGTTCCGGTTCTCTTGATCAAAAAAGTTCGCAAACTTCGGTTCAAGGAATAAGGATTTATACATATATGTGTTTCCACAACAATGCTTATATCCATCATTGGTTATGTAATCTAAACTCTCATTTCAATCATTGAAACATTCTTAGAGGACGTTATATAGTTGTTATTCACAAACCATTTTTCGTCAAAGCAATTTTCAAAGTGATTGAAACATAACATGACTTTCGTCACTAGGTAAAGATGAATTTGGCCAAAGCGAAAGCTTACCAACACATATTTCGA
>NW_020629571.1:658-1000 GCF_003573695.1 Papaver somniferum
TTCGTCACTAGGTAAAAATGAATTTGGCCAAAGAGAAATCTTACCAAAACATATTTCGAGAAATAGATAGATGAGATAAACTCGGCTCGAAATAGAAAATGTGTATAATCAAAGTCTATATAGCAAAATGACTTTTGTCTCAAGATAGGAGATAGAGATGATGTACTTTTGAGTGATAGATAAGTTCAAGTCTCCACATACCTTTTTGTCGATGAAGTTCCACCAGTTCCTTGAGTAGTTCTTCGTCTTGTATGATGATCCGCCATGGAGTTCTTGAGCTCAACTACACTTTCTATCCTAGTCTGATACTTAGCTATAGTAGACTAGAAACTAAGACTTATA
>NW_020629572.1:0-553 GCF_003573695.1 Papaver somniferum
ATTAAACAAGAAAGATATCCTTAGAAGATTTTATCTTGGATTTTATTCTGCGAATTAAAGAAGATATGGGTTTAGTAAAGAAATATATAGAATAAAGAGAAGGAAAAATTCTTGAAGATATTTTTAATTAAAAAGAAGAAGATTTTGGAGTTATGGAAGAATATATTTGAGTGATGTATATTTGTGTGTATAAATAGAGAGCTAGAGAGCACATTTGGGGGGAGTTGGGATAGAAAAGAAACTCGCTGCTTTTGTTATTTCTCTTCATTTTCACCACTGTAAGCACTTTTCGAGCCATAAAATAATCTTTTGAGAGTGTCTACAACATGAGGTGATAAATCCATCACTGGGGCGACGGAGGAGGCTGTTTTTCGTTCATGTGGTAATTAAAATAATTCTTTTATAACTATTTGCATAGAATTTAATGGTTTTATGATTTCTATTAATTATTTGTTATTTTGTTTGATGTCGCATGCTTGGTTTTAATTACTTTTGATGCGTCATGCTCACAACTTACAACTAATGTTTTATGAAATCTACTTTGGCAAAGAAT
>NW_020629572.1:564-1000 GCF_003573695.1 Papaver somniferum
GATCATGCTCACAACTTACAACTAATGTTTTACGAAATCTACTTTGGCAAAGGATAGAGTTATTGTTTCTTTTGTTTTGAGCTATAAATGTCTAGGATTAATTTATGAACCCATGAACATGAAAAGCAGTGGAATCCCGAGTCCCAGTCATCTCTTCATCTTATCACCATTTTTGTATATATTTTCCTTATTTTTAGTATTTTCTTTTATTAAAACTTAAAATCAATCTCATCTAGTCCGAGTGAACGACAACTCTATTTACCACTATCTAAAATTCGATCACCATGGAAGTTATTGTCTTACAACAGCAACATATCAACCTCCAATTGCAGCAAAAAACTCCCTTGTAATCTCGGTCTCAAAGATGTTGTAGCACGAATTAGCATAAACTCATTCTTCTAAACTTCATCAGACTCTCAACTACTCTTTCAATCTC
>NW_020629573.1:0-346 GCF_003573695.1 Papaver somniferum
CTGATGTTGTTGATGCTGCTGAAAATAAGTCTGCCCTGGAGAGTCCGTTATTCGTGTTCTTGAAGCTTTTTAATGGCAGCAGCAGGTGAACATTGTTGTTTTTCCTTCTTCTTCGCTCCTCCTGGCTCTGGATCGACCCAAAACTCTTCATCCCCCTTCTCTGACATAAAACCAACTATTTATAGGCTTTAAATCCCCTTGAAACTCGATCAAACCCCTTGGAAATCTCCATTATTCTTTACGGGTTGTTTGAAGAATAATCTTCTTCTTGTTGCGTTACAGGCTGTTTCTAGCTATTCTCTCGTCTCAAATATCTTCTAGGACTTTTACCCAACTGTTTTGATGT
>NW_020629573.1:357-1000 GCF_003573695.1 Papaver somniferum
ATTTATAGCTATTCTCTCGTCTCAAATATCTTCTAGGACTTTTACGCAACTGTTTTGATGTATATCCCACGCAAGATATCCCATAAATCTCTCAAACTAATCTCAAACCCTAAACAGAAACCGTGTTCACTGTCTTGACTTTGTGTGGATTTTCTGACTTATCCAGCCCAATTAGATGGGTCTAATCGCTTCTAACAGGTCCCTTATGTCTTGTAGAGTCCGTGGGTACCAAATTTGCCCATTGAATCGCCTCCTAGGTCGCTCAAATCCTTGATCCAAAACTGTTGACGCTGCTGCCTTTTTTTCCGCCAAAATCCAGTTTTGAAACTTTGAAGATGACCTCCCCCTATCCAGTTCCGGTGTCCCTTTAGTACATGCCCTGAAATGGGGTGCCCCTTAGTAATTAGGTTACCCCTTATCCAAAGTGAGAGTCCGTATAGTAATTTTCTCCCACGAGCGCAAAAACCACTTTTTAGCCAATTTCGCCGCAAAAGCTTATTTCTCCAAAAACACCTACAAAGACATAAAATAACCAAATAAGTACAAAATCGAGCACTAACAATATAAACAATTGGGACAAATTAGACACATAAATGCGTCTATCATCCATGGAACATGATTTGAAAAGATATGGGAATAAGAA
>NW_020629574.1:0-465 GCF_003573695.1 Papaver somniferum
CATAAAATAAAATAACTACATTAGATATGTTAGTTTAATTTTCATCATAGTTACAGACTAATTTGGGAACCATATGTCAATTAGTAAATTTAGTTGTTTAACGATTTGGTAACTATCAGTCAACTTGAACTTAGTTGCCTATACCTATTGCAATTATGAAACCACAATATTTGGCTACTACCAAATTAATTGCTAAATAAATCCACAACAAGATTTTAATTTTGTTGCCATATTATATGGCAAGTTACTGACAACTACGATGAGTAAGTTGTTAATACGTTTGGAAACTCCAGAACAACTGCACAGATTAGTGGTTTTAATTAATTTCATTTAACTAAGTAACGTATTTGGCTCCGATAACATAAGTTTCCAAAAGAAACCATAGCAACTAGTTATTTTTAGTAGTTGCCTTTACATTTAGAAACACCCCATACGACAACTTAGGCTCCGCAACTACCATTAGTT
>NW_020629575.1:0-415 GCF_003573695.1 Papaver somniferum
GAAGTGCTGCGGGGGAAAAAAAAGTATGTACTCGGCAAGCTTTTGCAAGAGCCACTTGGAAGATCCATTAGAGGTTTGCTTAGCTCATTTTGGGTTTGGTTTTGATGATAATAGTGTTATTTTTGAAGTCAATGCCTTGTTAGACTCCGCACCGTTGCTAGACACTAATAAATGGAACCCCAAATTAGAACCTCTAGTTTTGTCCGAGTCTCGACTAGTTCCATCAGTCGAGAAAGATCCGACCTTGACCCTTAAGCCATTAAGTTCTGAATTTTTTTGTCTTGATGATATTAATAATGAAACCGTTTTAGATGATAATGGGTCTATGAGTCGTGATATTGCTCCATTGATCTCTTGTTCCGCGGAAATTATTTCAGCTGATTTAGAACCTGATTTAGAGAGTGTTCCGCCAATA
>NW_020629575.1:426-1000 GCF_003573695.1 Papaver somniferum
TATTGCTCCATTGAGCTCTTGTTCCGCGGAAATTATTTCAGCTGATTTAGAACCTGATTTAGAGCGTGTTCCGCCAATAAAAACTGTCAAACAATCTGAATTTGTTGCGTATGGGAATGATTTACTTATCCCATCTATGCATTATTTGAATATCACTTACAGTTTTCGATTGAGAATGAATTTACATACCGTTTTGGAGGTTTATAGTGTTCACAGGGACATATCTTCAGCTAACCGGATTAGTTGAGATGATTCTCAACTTTTTAGACTCTATATATATGATTGGATGTCTACTTTGGGGTACCAACCTCACCTTGTTTGAGACTACATGCTATTGGCAAGTAGGGAAACAAATACATTTCGCTTCATGGGAGTCAACCCATCAGATTTGTTCCCTCTACTCTATCTCTTATTTTTATTGTTTATTTTTGTATTTCCCATCTTAATTTCTACGTTGGATGACTCAATTAAATTGAGGAAAGTTTAATGTTTAAGTGTCAGGGAGTGGGTAATTATCCATATTTTTGCAGGTTTTCACTTTTCTTAGAAAAAAATGTCAATTGCATAATATCTC
>NW_020629576.1:0-347 GCF_003573695.1 Papaver somniferum
AACTAACAATTTATTTGATATATTTTTAGTTAAATAACACTCAGAATTGGAAACACTTGAAAAGTTGTCTCGTGCACTCTAAAGATTGCAATGACCTGCCTAAGAAGTATAAGGTCAGCTTATATTGTCCCGTGTTTATGTCTAATTTTCTTTTTGGTGTCGCCTTGACGTTTGATTTCTGAATGCAGAATCTTAAACAGTTAAAAATGGCAAAATTGACCCCCATAGAAGCTGGTTGTTGTCGTCCGCCAGCCGAGTAGGTGACTTTTCCTTGATTTATCAAATATATAGTCCATGCAGCATCATCTTTCAATTATGTGGTTTTATCATAAATATATTGGTCCGTG
>NW_020629576.1:358-1000 GCF_003573695.1 Papaver somniferum
TATTTCCTCTATCCTTTTGTGTTTCATTTATTTAAAATTCCAAGTCATTTTTAAACTTTTCCTGAGATATACTATTGAAGGGCTTACAATCTTCTGACATCTGTTGATATTTCTCAAGGTGTGGGTATCCTGCAAAAAATGCTTCGTTCTATGACCTCAGTTTCCGTCCGATCAGCACTGCCATTGACTGCAAACTTTACAAAAATATCCGAGCAGTCAAGTGCTACAACTGTGATTCTTGCAAGTAAATATGAGACCATTTTCATTTTCTCTTTGTTGTTATTTGATCTACCTAACATATATAATATCTATTCCTTTAACTGGTTGTTTCAGAGCTGGAGTTGCTCAATATATGAAATCTGAATGGAGAGTAGTTGCAATTTTTAATGTGATCCTGTTTGTGGTTTTGGTAAGAAGCTCTTCACCTTTTCTAGGCTTGTATAAGAACCAATGGAATCCTCGGGTGCATAACCTGGTGACGAGAAGTTACTACTCTTGATTTCAGTCATCCAAATCCAGTGGGTTAACCATTGACATTAGGCGGAAATGAAAGCTTAAGTGGATTCACACAAGGATCGGATGATTGAAAACAAGAGTTTGTTTCTGGATCATGATCAGAAGAGATCTGCATTTCAAGTTTTT
>NW_020629577.1:0-500 GCF_003573695.1 Papaver somniferum
GCTCTGGCTCGACCCCAAACTCTTGATAAACCTTCTCTAACTTCTCTCCACCTCTTATATACTTCACAGCTCAAAGAAATCCCGATAGAATCTCTTTTTTTCTTCTCTGCCAGTTACGGGTTTCTATCTTCTTCTCTCTTCTGTACGCGTCTGTTAGCTATCCCATTGCCAAAAAACTCTCTCCTGACTTGAACAAAACTAGATACATGTATATCCAGCGTGAAAATCTCCTAAAAATTTCTCACAAAATATTTGAACGTGAACAGCAACATACGTGTCCTGTTTGGACTTTGATTGCTTCTCTTGGTCATTCTTGCCACTTCTGGCCCTTAAAATCACCCCTGTTAGCTTCCTATAAGTCCATAGAGTAAGCCCAAACATTTCCAGCCCTTTAATCGCACTATAGCTCCTTCAAAAATTCCGATCAAAAACTTCCAGTTAACAAACTCACTTTCCCGCCAAAACTTCATTTGAAATGTGAAGAAGAGATGCCCCCTATC
>NW_020629577.1:511-840 GCF_003573695.1 Papaver somniferum
TTCCCACCAAAACTTCGTTTGAAATGTGAAGAAGAGATTCCCCCTATCCAGCTCCGGTTTCCCTTTAGCAGATGCCTGGAAATGGGTCACCCCTTAGTAATTAGGTTACCCCTTATCCAAAATCGAGGGTCCGTATAGTGAGTTTTCTGGGACATTTTCCGCACTTTTTCGGGGTTCCTCCGAGGTATTTCTGAGGTGCTTCCGGTACTCTATCAACGGAGGTCCAAACGCCGCATTTTCAGCCAATTTCGCCGCAAAACCTTATTCTTCTAAAAACACCTACAAATAAATAAAATAACCAAATAAGTATAGAATCGAGCACTAACACT
>NW_020629577.1:1021-1323 GCF_003573695.1 Papaver somniferum
ACCAGTGGTCGATAACCTAACTCTAGGTCAACACAACTGGCATATACAAGGGTACCAGTGGTCGACTTTATTGAATTTATTCCTTTTGGTCAAATGGTCCGGTCTCAATATTTTCTCTCCTTTTTTTTCAAATTTTTGGTAACTACCATTTATTTTTTCTTCATCTCTTTTCTCTTTTTCTTTTTTTTTTTCAACTTTTTTTTTCATGGTATCTCAATCACTCTAATTCACCCTAGCATTGGTAACAACTTGAATCGTGGGCCCCACCTATCACTTAGAGAAACATAGTTTAAAAACAAAAT
>NW_020629577.1:1523-1764 GCF_003573695.1 Papaver somniferum
TCTAGATAGACTAGCTACAATTTCCCTAATTTCTAGATCATGAGAATCATGAAAATGGTCAATTGCTTCTTCTAGGTTATACTCAGGTGATGCCTCCTCACACATGTTTAAATGCTCTACGCGTTCATCTTCTTCGTCTAAGACTATTGTTTCTAAATCGCTAGACTTTACAATATTTTTCTCAGAATAAACTCGTTCCTCTAAACCATTATCGGCTTCATAATCAAAAGGAAATATTAAA
>NW_020629577.1:1775-2021 GCF_003573695.1 Papaver somniferum
TATCGGCTTCGTAATCAAAAGGAAATACTACATCGTCTAAAACGGGGGTATCTCTAGTCAAATCCTTGTCCTTTTGAATAGGTGAATAATTGTTAAAATTATTAGGATCTGAACCAGAAATAATATAATCATTATAAGGCTCAATTGGATTACTAGATTCCTGATCACTATTCCTACATATTTCATGATCTTCATCAATACTATCCTCATCATAGTCATCATTATAACATGAAAAAGATCGAACCT
>NW_020629578.1:0-377 GCF_003573695.1 Papaver somniferum
ACCCCCAAACTTAAATCTAACATTGTGCTTAATGTTCTAAAGATAAAATTAAAAACATGAACAAGGATAAATTGTTACCACTTGAAGCAAAAGAGTTGAGGAAAGATATTACCGTGTTACATGAGATTGGGTTACCTCCCAAGAAGTGCTAAGTTTAGAGTCTTCAGCCAAACATTGGAAGACTTAGTCACCTCATAGGATCATATAACAGTAGACGGAATAATTGTGGGTCATCTGGATCAAAAAGTGCTAATCGCAAGAAGAGGAAACTATAACAAACCAAGAAGACATCGAACATACCCTTGTTTAAGACAACTACATCTAGTTGTGGTTCAGGTTCAGGCTCTATAAAAGGGTCTAAATAAAAAGATTTCATC
>NW_020629578.1:577-846 GCF_003573695.1 Papaver somniferum
TGAGGAATCACCTCTAACGATCTATGAGAAATATTATAAACATAGACCATGTAGTTTGGAACAAAGATTGAGAATTCTTGAATTTCAAAAATTGTATCATGATGATGAGGATAGTGATGATCAAGAATCTGAAATATGTGGGAATAGTGATCAGGAATTTGTTACCCCAATTGAGCCTTATAATGATAATGTTATTTCTAGTTCAAATCCAAATAATTTTAATAATTATTCACATATTCAAAAGGACGAGGATTTGACTAGAGATACCC
>NW_020629578.1:893-1000 GCF_003573695.1 Papaver somniferum
TATTTCTAGTTCAAATCCAAATAATTTTAATAATTATTCACCTATTCAAAAGGACGAGGATTTGACTAGAGATACCACAGTTTTAGACGAGGATTACGAAGCCGATA
>NW_020629579.1:0-577 GCF_003573695.1 Papaver somniferum
ATCTAAGTCCCCCTTCCTATCCCATAAAACTCGTCTTCCAACTACTCAGATAATCTTCACGCGAAAAGAATTATTTTCCCGCCATTTCTGGTTTTTAAATGATGAAGAAAGGGGAACCCCCTATCCAGAGTAGGGGTGCCTTTAGCAGCTGCCTTAAGGGGTGTCCTGGGGTGCCCCTTATCCAAACCGGGAGTCTGAATTGCAAGTGTCCTCCGGGTGCTTTCCGACAACTTTTCGAGCCAATTTTTTCCAAAAATGTTTATTGGCCAAAAATACCTACAAATAAGTAAAACACCATAATAAGTACAAAAATGAACCCTAACAATATATAGAATCGAGACAAATCGGACACAAAAATGTGTCTATCATGGTGGTATGTCAAGTTTGGTTGTCATATTTTAGTGAGCCAAAACTCATTTAAGAGTCGCTTGATTATGTACTAGAGTCAACTTCGTATAGGTTAGCTTGAAAGTATTAGGATATGAGACATTACAAGTATTGCGAAGACTTGAAGAAGTGAAGAAGTAAGGAGCTACAACGACAACATCATCCTTCCACTTGAGGTTAGTGATATTTG
>NW_020629579.1:588-1000 GCF_003573695.1 Papaver somniferum
TAGTATTGCAAAGACTTGAAGAAGTGAAGAAGTAAGGAGCTACAACGACAACATCATCCTTCCACTTGAGGTTAGTGATATTTGACTTGAAATGTTTCATTCCCTAACGTATCTTTCAAGTCATGTATATTGAAAACAAAACTGTGAAGCATGAATGATTACACTCTAGTTAGACATAGTATTAAGGAATACAATATGAGGTTTATTGTTTAACCATTAAAATTTGTAGATAAGACATCGACATAATCGTTTAAATGCTATTGTGATTATGTGTGGGTATAAGGTGAAGATTTCATCCTAGAAAACAATGTTTTACATTTGTTTTAAGGAAGCAAATTCATGAACTTGTTTTGTGAATCGAAAGAGAAATCGCCAGGCATTATTGATATTGTTATTCATTGCATATCTTTTG
>NW_020629580.1:0-350 GCF_003573695.1 Papaver somniferum
AAATCTCGCCAATAACTCCAATATAATTCTTCATTATGCGGGCAGTGAATAACAATATTTTCCGAATATTTTCTTACCAAACTTGGAATTTCTTGCGTAAACTTCCTCCCTCCACGCTCCAAATCGATTCTTCACGACCCAAAGTGATGCTCGAGCCATTCCACATCATCAGAACACGTCCATAACTCTCCATGCCGCGTGATTATCATCCTCCAGTAGTGCATGCTTGCCCTGTTTTGAACTCGAGAATCAAAACACGTATTCCAGCCAAATTTGATCGAAACCACCACCCAAACTTTGTTCCTTATGTCAAATCACATCTTTCTGCCAATTTTCAGCGATTGAATCGC
>NW_020629580.1:550-1000 GCF_003573695.1 Papaver somniferum
TGCTTAGGCGACGGAAACAGGGAGAACACACGCATATTGCTATCCAAGTGTTAATACTTATTCCGATTGGTCTAACTGGTCCGGTTTTTTTTTTTTTAGTAACTCAGTCACTCTAATTCACTGTAGCAGTGGTAACAACTTGAATCGTGTGCCCCACCTAATCACTTAGGGAAACATAGTTTAAAATAAAAAAATAAAATGAAAAAAAGAAATGAAAAGGACTCAACGAGATATGGTGCAACTATCATGTTATTTCTAACATCTGAGCTCTGTGCTTTTATGAATAGACTCTATATATGTTTCCATCTAATCAGATTGGTTCCTCAACTCCTACAACCAAGATGCTTCCATCCACTTAGATTAGTTAGTGCCATCCTGAATACGCATAAATTTCTAGGATCTGGAGTTTATTAATTGCAACTAAAAAGTTTCTCCCATACCCCCAAAATT
>NW_020629581.1:0-496 GCF_003573695.1 Papaver somniferum
GATATTGTCGTTGTACCTCGTTACTTCTTCACTTCTTCAAGTCTTCGCAATACTTGTTGATGTGATTCCAAATTGAGTTGTAATAAAAAGTTCGTTGAGACTTGTGAAAGCAAAAGATTTTAGATTTAATGAAATTTAAAAACAAACAAAACTTAATTCAAGATTATTAGGAATAACCAAGACACTGATTCCACTATCACACATGAATAAATTATGGCAAATAATCCAAAACTCTAATTATGTTTTAAGTCCCTTATTTCTTAATTCACAAATAATCAGGCAAATTCTCAAATATCAATTGTATTCCCTAAGCATAGATTGTCAATTGACTAAACAAAGTATAACCTATCATATTGAATCACAACTAATTAAGAAAATTATGCAAACAATTTAAAACTCTGCAAAAGCAGTGATTGAGTGAATTATAAATTATAAATTAGAGAAAATAAAATAGTTACCAATTATTCATGCGTAAATAGCTTCCTCATTGCCTTGG
>NW_020629581.1:507-1000 GCF_003573695.1 Papaver somniferum
AATTTAAAACTCTGCAAAAGCAGTGATTGAGTGAATTATAAATTATAAATTAGAGAAAATAAAGTAGTTACCAATTTTTCATGCGTAAATAGCTTCCTCGTTGCCTTGGTTGTGGGATAATTAGCTCATCATCATGTTGGAAACACACTCAAAATTCATTTTTATTGCTCAAAGGGTGTTTACAAAGATGAAATGGAGAAAAACTATTAAAAACCGGATTTTGCAACAATTATAAGTGTTACAAACTGAAAAGAACGATAGAACAGAGTAATGTCGCCGATTTTCGACCCTCGCCTGTGTGTCGTTTCCACTGTTGAGAAACGACTGTTGTTGCGCGCCTAATGTTCTTGGTGTTCTTCACAGCAGCAGAAATGGTGATTCTTCTGCAACTCGACTTTCATCGCTCTGTAATCTCCCCCAAACTCTCTGTTACCCATTCTGTGACTCCATAAGCCTATTTATATACCCTTGGATCAAGAATAATTCCTCATAA
>NW_020629582.1:0-369 GCF_003573695.1 Papaver somniferum
AGCCGCTTTAGACTTCCCATTTCCAATCGAGGAAGTGATTGAACTCCTGGAAGCATGGATTCAAGATGATGCTATCATACTGCCCCCTATCAAGCGCTCGCCAACTGACGAGGAAATAACAAATCCCAAGTATTGTCGTTACCACAGGTTCATCCATCACCCAACCCATGAATTCAATAAAATGAAACACATTTTCAAGGAAAAGGTGGACGCGGGAGAACTTCAACTGGGCAATGAGGGAGTCTGATGAGTGCTAAAAAGTGCATATTTTTATATATTTTTCTTGGCATTTAACTCATCTTTTGTGCATTAATTCTACATTTTATCCCATATTCTGTATTTTCATTGTTTTCAAGAATAAATATTTTT
>NW_020629582.1:569-1000 GCF_003573695.1 Papaver somniferum
GCATCAAATCTTGAAGCTCCTGTCAAACATCATAGTACCTAACTCCAATCTAAGCCGTCAGAATTGTTGTATCACGCATCCAACGGTCGCTGCAAGCCTGTTCCATCTTAGCCGTTCGATTCAATCCAGATGTGATCATCCAACGTATCATCTTCGTTGGACATCGAATTTGCTACAACCGCTCAACACTACAAAACCTAACACCTATACCCGCAAAACAAACATCCCCTTCCTCAAACCCGATCGAACCCATCTTCCTCCCTCACCCTCTGCAACACCACCACTCCCTGCCACCACCATTCCCTGCCATAGCCGCCTTCAACAAACTTCCATAACCACCCTACTTCACCAAACAACAAATCCCCTCACTACCCCATCATCCTATGATAACCTATTAGTCTATTTCACCAATTTCACCATCCTTATCACTG
>NW_020629583.1:0-156 GCF_003573695.1 Papaver somniferum
ATGAAGAATCGGAAATGTGTGGGAATAGTGATCAGGAATTTGTTACCCCAGTTGAGCCTTATAATGATTATATTATTTCTGGTTCAGATCCTAATAATTTTAAAAATTATTCACCTATTCAAAAGGACGAGGATTTGACTAGAGATACCCCCGTTT
>NW_020629583.1:261-534 GCF_003573695.1 Papaver somniferum
CTTTCTCTGATAATCCTTTATATGATTGTGATGATGGTTTAGAGGAAAGAGTTTACCCTGAGAATACTGTTTTAGAATCTAGCGATTTAGAAACACTAGTCTTAGAAGATGATACACTCGTAGAAATGAGTGAGGATGCACCGCAAGATTATAACTTAGAAGAATGTATTGACCATTTCCAGGAATCTGATGACCTAGAAATTAGGGAAGTTGTGACTAGTCTTTCTAGAGACATAGAAAACTCTAAGTTTGGGGGTGATTATCATTCTCCGT
>NW_020629583.1:734-1000 GCF_003573695.1 Papaver somniferum
TTAGCTAGGAAAACTTCTTATATGCTCCTCTCCCTGTGGACAAACCCCTACTCCCCCTTTTATTACAAATCTTGACCTTGTATACTTGCAAGTGTTTTGTGTGCTTCCCATTTTCACACCACTGACTTTTCAAGATCTTCATCTGATGAGTCAGCCTCAGAAAGATCATCTTCAGAGATGTAAACACTTTTACTTTTTTCAAGTAATTTAGTGTTTTTTAGTGCTTTGAAAGCAACATCCTTACTGGACTTAGACGTGTGCTCATG
>NW_020629584.1:0-418 GCF_003573695.1 Papaver somniferum
GATAAATATATACAATATTTGGCACTCATCAGTCAGTCTCGTTGATCACAAAACAGTTTAGGGATCTTCTTTTGAAGAGAAGTAAAACGTTCTCCAGAGATAAATCCAAGTCATCAGATAAACCACATAATCGTGTTCCTCCTAAAAATAGGGATAATGATGAAACTGATGACGAGGATATGCCTCAGTGATTTAAGTGTAAAGGCTTTGGTCATTTTGAAAATGAGTGTCCAAATCGAAAGAAATACACTGGGAACAAAGGTCTTGCTGCAACTCTTGATGAAATGTCTGACAACTATGATTCTAATGAAGACGAAAAATCAAGTGTTGCACTTCTTTGTGAAAATATTGATTTTGACAATTGTAGCAATACATACATCAATCTTGATATTCTTTCAGAAGAAAACTCAACCAATCT
>NW_020629584.1:429-1000 GCF_003573695.1 Papaver somniferum
TGAAAATATTGATTTTGACAATTATAGCAATACATACATCAATCTTGATATTCTTTCAGAAGAGAACTCAACCAATCTGGAAGATAAAGCTTACCTTTCTATTGGAAACTTCTTGAATAATGTTTCAGGTTCAACTATGTGTCTAGCAGCTTGCACATCTCAGATGCCTGAGTTATATTCAAGGTTGAAGTTCTCTTATTGTTCTCTCAAAGGTCATGAACTATCAGAGTGTTACAAGTACAAACATAAATTGAGACATGTCAACAAACTTCAACGAAGAGCAAATCGATTAGCAAACAAGCTCAAACTTGTTTAAAATACCGCTGAGGTATGTATGATTTTATCTTCGGCTAAGAAGTTAGTTTCCAAGGATAAAACAAGAACATTAGAGAAGAAAGTATGGTACAATCGTTTTGATAGGCAGAGGTCTATAGGTTCCTCTCAAGAGGAACATGATGGACAGATTATTATTCACTGCAACACAACTTGATTTTGTTGTTTTGTATATCTTGTCTCATGTGCCTGATCAAAAGAGACAAGATTTTGCACCTCTCAGGCTTTAAGAAAAGTT
>NW_020629585.1:0-465 GCF_003573695.1 Papaver somniferum
CATAAAATAAAATAACTACATTAGATATGTTAGTTTAATTTTCATCATAGTTACAGACTAATTTGGGAACCATATGTCAATTAGTAAATTTAGTTGTTTAACGATTTGGTAACTATCAGTCAACTTGAACTTAGTTTCCTATACCTATTGCAATTATGAAACCACAATATTTGGCTACTACCAAATTAATTGCTAAATAAATCCACAACAAGATTTTAATTTTGTTGTCATATTATATGGCAAGTTACTGACAACTACGATGACTAAGTTGTTAATATTTTTGGAAACTCCAGAACAACTGCACAGATTAGTGGTTTTAATTAATTGCATTTAACTAAGTAACGTATTTGGCTCCGATAACATAAGTTTCCAAAAGAAACCATAGCAACTAGTTATTTTTAGTAGTTGCCTTTACATTTAGAAACACCCCATACGACAACTTAGGCTCCGCAACTACCATTAGTT
>NW_020629586.1:0-452 GCF_003573695.1 Papaver somniferum
TCCCCTGCTTCTAAATCTCCTACACTATTGAAAAGAAGAAGCAAATCTGTCGATGATTTAGCAACAAAAACCTCCCCTACTGCTAAATCTCGTACACCAGTGAAAAGAAGAAGGAAGTCTACCGATGATTCACCAACAGGAACCTCCCCTACTGCTAAATCTCCTACACTATTGAAAAGAAGAAGCAAATCTGTCGATGATTCAGCAACAGAAACCTCCCCTACTGCTAAATCTCGTACACCAGTGAAAAGAAGAAGGAAGTCTACCGATGATTCACCAACAGGAACCTCCCCTACTGCTAAATCTCCTACACTATTGAAAAGAAGAAGCAAATCTGTCGATGATTCAGCAACAGAAACCTCCCCTACTGCTAAATCTCGTACACCAGTGAAAAGAAGAAGGAAGTCTACCGATGATTCACCAACAGGAACCTCCCCTACTGCTAAATCTCC
>NW_020629586.1:652-946 GCF_003573695.1 Papaver somniferum
GTAACATACCTTGTTCGAATCTGAGATTAACCTAATTCGATTTTAAGATACCTAATTGAAACACACAAAAATCACAATGTAAATCGAACGAAAACTGAATTGAACAATGTAAATCATCACAAAACTGAAATCATAAAAGAAAGATAACAATGTACATCATAGACAACTATTCTGATAGAAATCGGATCAGAATAAACCTAATTATTCATCAACATTCCAAGAACAACAGCAGAGGAAGATGATTTACGAGATAAATACCTTGTTCGAATCTGATTTCGAAGCACAGATGATTTA
>NW_020629587.1:0-308 GCF_003573695.1 Papaver somniferum
CATACATGTACTATGTACATGTATTGCGGCTCTGGACTTATACCACTTTTCCCAGTATGTGAACTGGTATGTATATTGTCATGTATCCAGATTAACAGTAGTTCTAGATCTCTCTAATAATCAATATGAAACATTCCCGAATAACATCTATGACACATATCACTATTACAGGCTATTTTCAAATGATTTAATATTGAATCATGATTAGGTTATAAACAATAATTGTTCTAAACCAAATTTATCAAGTATGAACAAATGTTCTTAAGCTTAAGTCATATTTCGAGAAGATTTACAAGATAAACTTGACT
>NW_020629587.1:319-1000 GCF_003573695.1 Papaver somniferum
TTATCAAGAAAAAACAAAATTGTTGAAATACAAGTTTTAACCACCGTTAGTCAAGCAAACCGAAGTTGAGACGGGGGGGGAGGGATCTAACAACACCACCTAATATTTCGCTTATCAATATGTATGGACAAACTCAAATATACTTTTAAGAGAATCAACAAGACTCAATCAATTAAAAGTACATCAACGAGTTTATATCTCTCTCTCTTGATTTGATTTCCTCAAACAGAAATTGCGGGTACTAATCAAATACAAGGAATAACTTGGATGGTACCAAAGACCAATATCCAAGGATCAATCAATGACAATCAACAACCAAAGGTTGGATTACTCTAATTGATAATCTAACACACAACCTGTATTATTTCAATCATAAAGATAAAACAATAATGCGGAAACTGACACCGGAAATTTTGTTAACGAGGAAACCGCAAATGCAGCAAAACCCCGGGACCTAGTCCAGATTGAACACACACTGTATTAAGCCGCTACAGGCACTAGCCTACTCCAAACTAACTTTGGACTGGACTGTAGTTGAACCCCAATCAGTCTCCCACTGATCCAAAGTACAGTTGTACTCCCTACGCCTCTGATCCCAGCAGGATACTGCACACTTGATTCCCTTAGCTGATCTCACCCACAACTAAGAGTTGCTACGACCCAAAATCGCAGGCTTTGACA
>NW_020629588.1:0-386 GCF_003573695.1 Papaver somniferum
TGTTGCAAGCAATTAGACCCAACCAATTGGGCTGGATAAGCCGGAAGAAGAGATCAAAGTCCAGGCAGAGAGACGTGTCCTGCTGTTCACTGTCGAAGATTTTGTGGAGATTTTGGGAGACTTTTAGGCTGGATAATTATGTATTTGGTCCTGTTCAAGTCATAGGAAGAGTTTGGTGGCTATTTTATAGCTAACAGACGCGTACAAAGCAACAGAAAAGAGATTTTTCTCTCAACTGCACGTGAAGAAAAAGGGAGATAAACTCGGATTGAATCGAGTTATTTGGACCATGTTGTGTATATAAAGGCTGTTGAGAAGTGGTAGAGAGTTTGATCAAGAAGTTTGGGGAAGGTTTGGGACCACAGAGACGCAGCAGAGAGGCTGGA
>NW_020629588.1:586-725 GCF_003573695.1 Papaver somniferum
ATGATGGAGGAAACCATTCTTTATGCATGAGTAATTCTATTTAATTCTTTTATGACTATTTGCACTATTATGAGTTGATTTATGATTTTTCTTGATTATTTGTGATTTTATCTGATGATGTATGCTTAGTCTAGGAACT
>NW_020629589.1:0-185 GCF_003573695.1 Papaver somniferum
CTCTCAGACATAATGAATTGAGCAATATATGTTTGTTTGTAAATCTTCCAAAAACAAACCCTGATGCTAGAGTGAAACATATCCACTCGTAGACTTAGACTCCTCTGAGTCAACTATCCAGTTTAAATCACAAAGTCCCTCAAGGACAGCAAGATACCTTTGATAAATCAAACAAAAGGTAATAG
>NW_020629589.1:196-450 GCF_003573695.1 Papaver somniferum
AAGGTAATAGAGTATTTTAGGTACCATAATACTCTACTCAGTGCATCTGAATGCTATTGCTCTGGACTATAATTATATCTACTTAACTTACTCACAATATAGGCAATGTCTGGACTCTTACAGTTCATTAAATTCATCAGACATCCTATAAATCTTGAGTATTCAAGTTAAGATACTCCATTACCCTTTTTTCTTGAGTCTACAAGAATAATCGTACGGAGTACAAGAAGGCTTACAATCACACTGATTGTATC
>NW_020629589.1:461-809 GCF_003573695.1 Papaver somniferum
TCCAGTAATACCAAAACCATCAAAACGAAAATCACATAAAAAGCGCAGGAAATACCATTTTAGGCAGAGGTGTCCATGAGGTCTTGAACCTTTGCTTAGTGAGGTATTACCGGAATTACTTGATAGAGACAGTGAACTATGTCTTGAACTTCTAGCATTTGATGTAATTCGTGATAACAACCACGGGTGATATCTCCAAGATTGCTGCCAAGCTCGTGTTGTTTTGTCCAATTTGGCCCTGGACATATCCTGTTTCTCAGAATGCTCTAGAGAATCAAAGCTCATATTCTCATAGGAAGCGGCCCACTTCCTCATTCAGATAGGTGAGTTTCCATAAAGAGTGTTACT
>NW_020629590.1:0-528 GCF_003573695.1 Papaver somniferum
ACTGCTGATCTGGAAGACGCTGATTTGGGTATCTCCTCCTACGAGTACCCCAATGCAATCTTGCTTTTAGATATTCACATGAGATGTTTATCTTCTAGTTATCAGGATGTTGGCGGTTTTCTAGTGAGGAAGGAGTTCGTGCCTTTGTACACAAAAATATGGAGAAGGTACGGCCATATTGCAACCAGGAACGTGGTGCGGCATTGCGCGTCTGCTTTAGTTACCACGGTGACCTTCTCCTACCCATGGTTGCCGAGATGGAAGGTACATCCATACGTGATGTTACCGAATCAACTGTTGAAAGGTGGGAAGACATGATATCTACCTTTGAATCCATGGAGTTCAATGTAGGCTAGTTGCGGCAACGCCTTGAAATTATCAAAGTTGATCGAGCCGGTATCATCGCCAATGTCGTTCCTGCTGCGAAAGCTATCTTGGAAGAGGAAAAGGCCTTGGTTGCGGAATCTGAGAAGGTGGAATAGGCGATCCAAAACTTGAAGAGTATGAATGAAAGGTATCAGGAGAGGC
>NW_020629590.1:539-1000 GCF_003573695.1 Papaver somniferum
GGGGGGGGGGGGGGGGGGGGTTGAACCTTGCTTTGAAAAATGAATTGCATTGGGTTTTGGTAAGCGAATGGAGTTTACATTAATATGCTTTAACTAATGAAGAATTTGATAATTAAGACATGGGAAGAATGAAGATGCTTGATTGTTGCGTCGTGAGGCAACGAGGGATAGAATAATAGTCAAGCGTAGTATGCTTTGAGCCACTTTCCATTGATGACTGCTTCCAACTTTCCTCCATCCTCTTTGACAATCTTGTAGTAGCCACTGTTATACGCTTTGGTGATAACGTAGGGACCTTCCCATTTTGGAGAAAACTTTGTTGCAGAGATGTCTTGCTGAATGTGCTTAGTAGTCTTCAACACCAGATCTCCTACTTTAAAAACTCGTGGTTTTACAGTTTTATCGTAGGCTCTCGAGATCCTGCTTCTATATGCTTGAGCATGTTCTTCCGCTTTAACTCT
>NW_020629591.1:0-314 GCF_003573695.1 Papaver somniferum
GCCTAAGATGCTTTTTAGAAGACATTCTCTCTGGCATAGGCCTGTGCCAACTATATCTATACATTGTGTTAGCCAAGTTATAATAGCTAAAGCTGAAAATAACTAATCTCAATCGGTGTTATTTTCATTGATTGGATAAAGTCCAAGGAGAATATCGCGCAACCTTTGACGAAAGGTTTATCCCAAGAGATAGTTAGAAATGCATCGAGGGGAAGAGGCTTAAGCTAATAAATTAAACTTGCCATGAAGGATACTCAACCTTGCTGACTGGAGATTTCAAGATCAAGGTATCAAATGAGACAACTAATTTGTAG
>NW_020629591.1:325-831 GCF_003573695.1 Papaver somniferum
TTGCTGACTGGAGATCCCAAGATCAAGGTTTCGAATGAGACAACTAATTTGTGGTGGGTAAAGGTAAACACTATCAGAGAATTTTATTCTCTGTCCCTTCCCTATGGTGTAGACGTGATAGTGTGACTGCATGTGAAGGATGACTTTTAAGAAGTCTTAATGATTTCTATAGTTTCAATTTAAGATTGAAGTGGGGCGTAGCAGTAACACTCTTTATGGAAACTCAGCTATCTGAAAGAGGAAGTGGGCCGCTTCCTATGAGAATATGAGCTTTGATTCTCTAGAGCATTCTGAGAAACAGGATATGTCCAGGGCCAAATTGGACAAAACGGCACGATCTTGGCAGCAACCTTGGAGATATCACCCGTGGTTTTTATCGCGAATTACATCAAATGCTAGCAGTTCAAGACATAGTTCACTGTCTCTAGCAAGTAATTCCGGTAATATCTCACTAAGCAAAGGTTCAAGACCTCATGGACACCTCTGCCTAAAATGGTATTTCCTGC
>NW_020629592.1:0-580 GCF_003573695.1 Papaver somniferum
TAGAGGAAACCCTTAGTATATTAAGGAAGAGCCAGGAAATGCTATCACAAAGCCAGGAAATGTTAGTAAAAAGCCAGGGTAATTTTCAAGAGGAAACCAAACAGAATTTTAAGAATAGTGCCTAGTCTTTTGCTAAATTAGAGCTTCAAGTCGGCCAAATAGCTAAGTTTATCAATGAGAGAGAAGAAGGAAGGTTCCCTAGTCATATTGATCCTAACCCTAGAGGAGAGAAATCGTACATGTGAACTCTGTTACAACCCTTAGGAGTGGAAAGAAAGTTGATAACAAGGTCGACATACCTGAAAGTGAACATGTTGTAGTTCACCCTTATGAGCCAGAAAATGAGGAGACTGATAGAGTCTCCAAAGAGACCAATGAGGGTCCTGATGAGCCCGGCCATTAGAGAGTTTTCTAGCCCGTTTTAGCATGGATTTCGACGATGATAGCAACATTGAACAAGTAAATGCTCTGTTGGATTCCATTCCTATGTTATGTACCGATAGATGGAAATCTAGTTTTGAACCATTACTAGCTACTGAATCTACCTTAAGCCCTTATTTCGAAGATCCTAAAGATCCTC
>NW_020629592.1:591-1000 GCF_003573695.1 Papaver somniferum
TAGGTTTGAACCATTACTAGCTACCGAATCTACCTTAAGCCCTTATTTCGAAGATCCTAAAGATCCTCCTAAGTTGGACCCCAATTATGCATTTGTAGGCCCATCTGAGATTTTGCCTATAACTTCCGATTTGGATAGTGATCATGAGATTAGGCCAATAACCGTGCTTCAACACAATAAGGAAACTCTAGGGATGACCATAGAGGATATGAAACATATAAGTCCTATGGCTAGTATACCTCAAAAGAATTTAGATGATGAACCACCTGATTATAACTCAGAGTTCCCAGAGCTCTGTTCCCCCAACTGCTAGTTCCGACTAAGAGGGAGTCCAACTTTAACGATATATTGGAGGTTTTTAAGCAGGTTAATATCAACCTTCCATTATTAGATGCAATTAGGCAGATTC
>NW_020629593.1:0-258 GCF_003573695.1 Papaver somniferum
TTGGATAGCAATATGCGTGTGTTCTCCCTGTTTCCGTCGCCTAAGCAAGCGTGGAATGCAGGACCCGTGGGAACTATCGTGTAATCTGCTGACAAGAAGCATGTGCTTGGATCAAAAAGATTTATTCATGCCGTTAAGTTTAAAAAAAAAAAAAAGATGGTTATTGTTATGTGTAGTCAACTGCTGGTTCCCTTGTATTTGCCAGTTTGTTGATCTATATTTAAGTTATTGACCACTGGTTCCCTTGTATATGCCAGT
>NW_020629593.1:458-770 GCF_003573695.1 Papaver somniferum
GGACTCCCAAGTTTGGATAAGGGGTAACCTAATTACTAAGGGGCACCCCCAGGTCACCCCAAGGCATCTGCTATTCGCACCCCAGTCCAGGATAAGGGGCACCTTCTTCAACAATTTGAAAACTGAAAATTGGCGGGAACATGTTCACAGTTCAGGAGAGATTTCGATCGAGAAAATGAAGGAGTTGTAGGTCGATTCAATGGCTGAATTTTGGTATAGAGATGTGAGATAGGTTGAGGAACACATTATGGGTGACAGAATTGGTCAATTTTGGCTAGAATTCCTGTTTCTATTGACCAAACCAAAACAGAG
>NW_020629594.1:0-619 GCF_003573695.1 Papaver somniferum
AGATATGTATCTTTGGGAAGAGTTTCTTGCCTTTAGTCTTCCTAGAATTCCAAAAATAAGTCATACAGAGACCCGTGCAAAACCTGACTTCTATTTCTTTTTCCGGTTATTCTAGACAATTTGGGTTCAAACAAAAGACTTCACCAGGCCTGTTTAGGCCTAGGGAGTAAACCCAATCAATTTCAGCCATTGAATCACTCTGGAAATCGATCGAATTCAATCCCCAACTCTGCCAGTTGCATATATTTTTCCCGCCAAAAACTATAAAACTTGATTCATCTCCTGCGGATTGTCTAGCCAATTCTGGGAAAAAATAAGACCATTACCAGCCCTGTTTAGCCAAGAGGAACAAACCCATTTGATTTCAGCCATTGAATCTCCCTAGAACACCTTCAATTCTTCAACCCTAATTTTGTTCTTATTTTCCCTCCAAAATTCAAATTTCAAATGAAGAAGATGACCTCCCCTTATCCAGCAGTGGTTTCCCTTTAGCAGCTGCCTGAAAATGGATGCCCCTTAGTAATTAGGCTACCCCTTAGTAATTGGTCAGCCCTTAGTAATTAGGCTACCCCTTATCCAGAGTGAGAGTCCGTATAGTAATTTTCTCCCACGAGCGCAA
>NW_020629594.1:630-1595 GCF_003573695.1 Papaver somniferum
CCCCTTAGTAATTAGGTTACCCCTTATCCAAAGTGAGAGTCCGTATAGTAATTTTCTCCCACGAGCGCAAAAACCACTTTTTTAGCCAATTTCGCCGCAAAAGCTTATTTCTCCAAAAATACCTACAGGGACATAAAAAGCCATAATAAATATAAAAGCGAGCACTAATAATATATACAATTGAGATTATATAAGACATAAAAATGTGCCTATCAAATACCTCCAAACTTATTATTTGCTAGTCCTCGAGCAAATCAAATAGAAAATAAAATCCTAACTCACTGTCGCAGGCATCGTCGATTGCATTTAGCGTATGCAATAAGCCTTTAAACCCCTAGGTGTCCCTAGTGGCCGAGTTATAGTCTCGGGAGGGCTTACCAGAGATATACCCACAAAACCTTTACTCCAGACCTTAGCTATCTACGCAGAACCTTGGAAGGCACTAAAGAATCTCCTTGGTTGGCATACTTATTGACTACAGGAAGAAGTACCCTGATGCGAAATTCCAATTGCTGTACACGAGTTTGCACTCAAGCATACTAAAATTCATATAAAGTGACAGAGCTCTACTCAGATAGTCGCACTATGGACATCAATATCCGGAGTCAAAACTAATCACATGGATAGATCAAGAAGATGGATATAGAGAAAAACATAGATGGTTTTGATGTTTACTAAGTGAACGGCATTTTCCATATCTGTCTGAAGGCCTCCGCCAAAATGAACCTATCCTAATGGATTGAGATACTAGTCTGACTAATATCAACACACTGGCATATACAAGGGAACCAGTGATCGATAATCCTAATTCTAGTTCGACACATCTGGCATATACAAGGGAACCAGTGGTCGACTTTATTCACTGAATTTTTTTTTTCAGCTTTCTTTCTTTCTTTTTTTCAACTTTTTCATATTTTTTTTTGATCCGTTTGGTCTAATTGGTCTGGTCTCTTTTTTTTTTTCTT
>NW_020629594.1:1795-2390 GCF_003573695.1 Papaver somniferum
TGTTACCATTTGAAGCAAAAGAGATAAGGAAAGATATTACCGTGTCGCATGAATGTTGGGTTACCTCCCAAGAAGTGCTAAGTTTAAAGTCTTCAGCCAGACTAAGAAAGGATTAGTCACCTCATAGAATCATAAAGTAATAGCCGAAATTTCTATGGGTCATCAAAACCAAATAGAGTTATCACAAATAAAAGGAATCTGCAACCTGTCAAGAAAATAAACAAATAAAGCACACCCTTGTCTAGTTTCCTATTTAAGACAACTACATCTAGTTGTGGTTCAGGTTCTATAACTGGGTCCAAATAAAATATTTTCATGGGTTGGAATTCCTTAAAGCTATAATCCGGTTCAGGTATTAGAGTCTGAAGAAACTCAAGTAAAAATTTAAAAGCACATAATAATAACCTGAATAATTGAGGATCCTTAAAGTCAATTAGTTTTGACTCACACAATCGACCACAATGAAACTGGTGATCAATCTTAAGAAAATGTATCGACCCTAATCTCTTAAAGTAATTAGGTTTAGTCTCAAAACTAAATAATTGACACATCTGAAATTTATACGTTCCCACAATTGGTTGAAAAATATTTGGTG
>NW_020629594.1:2590-2998 GCF_003573695.1 Papaver somniferum
CATTATCGGCTTCGTAATCAAAAGGAAATACTACATCGTCTAAAACGGGGGTATCTCTAGTCAAATCCTCGTCCTTTTGAATAGGTGAATAATTATTAAAATTATTTGGATTTGAACTAGAGATAATATTATTATTAAGCTCAATTGGAGTAACAAATTCCTGATCTCTATGCATAATTATTTCAAATTCTTCTTCAACACTATCCTCATCATAATCATCATTATAATAACATGAAAATGGTTGAACCTCATCTAAACAAGTAGTGTTACCAATTTTATCCTCGTCATCTTGATTATGAAAATTACTATCCTCAGTTTCAAGGGTATTATTGGAAACAATGTATTGGAAATTAAGATTATTTCGAGCAATTCTTTCGTTCGTCTCAGCTATCAGCTTGAAGGATTCCT
>NW_020629595.1:0-482 GCF_003573695.1 Papaver somniferum
TGTACTCCCTACGCCTCTGATCCCAGCAGGATACTTCACACTTGATTCCCTTAGCTGATCTCACCCACAACTAAGAGTTGCTACGACCCAAAATCATAGGCTTTGACAAGAAACAAATCTGTCTCCCACAGACAAGTTTATCAAAGGATCAATCTGTCTCCCACAAAAAAAAACCTAAAGTTTTTGTTCCGTCTTTTGATAATAATCAAGGTGAACAGGAACCAATTGATAATCCGGTTTTATATTCCCGAAAAACAGCCTAGATAAATCAATCACCTCACAACAATCTTGATCGTATGGTAACGAAACAAGATGTTGCGGAATCACAAACAATGAGACGAAGATGTTTGTGACTACTTTTCATATCTTGCCTATCGGAGATATTAATCTCAAGCCAATCAATCTGATTGTACTCGTACGATAGAAGATGCAAGATCAGATCACACAACTACGATAGAAGTAGTATCGGTTTGGCTTCACAA
>NW_020629595.1:493-894 GCF_003573695.1 Papaver somniferum
AAGATGCAAGATCAGATCACACAACTACGATAAAAGTAGTATCGGTTTGGCTTCACAATCCCAATGAAGTCTTTAAGTCGTTAACCTGGTTTTAGAAGAAGAAAACCAAAGGTTAAAGGAGAAACGACTCTAGCACGCAAACTAGTATCACACGTGAGGTGTGTGGATTAGTTTTGCAGAGTTGCTAGATGTCCCCTTATATAGTCTTTCAAATCAGGGTTTCGCCTGGTCACAAAGCAAACAATATCCACCGTTAGATGAAAACCTGATTTAGATTCAAGCAAATATTTATAACCCGTTAGATCGAAAACTTAGCTTGTTATACACAAATAAAATGCACGCTTCTAGGTTTGTTAACCGTACCCAAACATGTACATCGTTGGTTCAATAATATTTAACCA
>NW_020629596.1:0-522 GCF_003573695.1 Papaver somniferum
AAAAAAAAAAAAAAAAAAAAAAAAAAAAAAAAAAAAAAAAAAAAAAAAAAAAAAAAAAAAAAAAAAAAAAAAAAAAAAAAAAAACGATGTATATATTCAGAAAAAAAGAGAAAAAAAATAAAATAAAATAAAATAAAAAATCAAGTATTTATCAATTCCATCATCTCTTGTGCCAAAAATAAAAAGAGAATAGTCAATGTAAATAAGAGTCATGTAAAGAGTTATTTTTGTTGTTTCATTGTAATAAGCAAGGAGGGTGTATGCCATTGATGTACAACGCGAGAAATTGTGAAATACCTCCAACTCATTCACAATTCTCGTAAAGTCCGGACAGCTAGCTAGATTTCGACCTCAGTTCTTAGCCTGAGAAACTATCTCTTGGTGATTAGTAGTCATGACTTCAGATCTTTCTTTACACATGTGTAGATACACTTTACACTCTTATCACATGTCCTTATTTGTTATCAGTGCTAGGATTGTGCCTTCGATAACTAGATTGACATCTCCATTTTGCTGTGAGCT
>NW_020629597.1:0-360 GCF_003573695.1 Papaver somniferum
AAATAACTACGGATTTTTACATGATGTTGTCTGCCAGAGGAGATTTTGAACTTAAAATAGTTTCAAGATGCCGACGTTCTATCATCTGGGGTCATGGCTGAACTTCTGTTGGCTTCCTCGGTATTTGTGTGCATTTTTTTTATGTTATCGAATAATAGCTCCGTTTGTTCATTTTCCAATTTTAATGAGTTTCAGTAGCGCATAGCCTTTAAGTACAAAAAGGATGTTAGAGTCGATGTGTACGTTGTGTTGTTGCCATTTACAGCTGTTTATAGATACTAATTAAATATACAAAATTGTGTTTTATCTTATCTTTCAGAGTTTATGCACCTTCTCATGATCATTTATTTGCACTGATTG
>NW_020629598.1:0-545 GCF_003573695.1 Papaver somniferum
CACACCAAGGCTGAATACATCACACTTCTCCGTGAAGGGTTCATTGCGTATAAGTTCGGGAGCCATCCATTCTGGAGTTCCTGCTGACGAGGTATCTCTCATGGGAGA
The DNA here is from genome assembly GCF_003573695.1 of Papaver somniferum. NCBI lineage: Eukaryota > Viridiplantae > Streptophyta > Magnoliopsida > Ranunculales > Papaveraceae > Papaver > Papaver somniferum. The sequence continues at coordinate 109 of NW_020629598.1, forward strand.
TTCAGCCATCACTCTTGAGAGACCAAAATCACATATCTTGACCATGTAATGCTTATTCACTAGACAATTTGCACTTTTTACATCACGATGAACGATCTTCATTCGGTGTATGCACATCAATCCCCTTAAATGACATACAACAAAGAAAAATCAGATTAATATACACAGGCTTCTGCACATATATGTACTCTATATCCGCAAAGTAGGTCACTTGGGTTAGTAGGAAGCCTTTATGCATGACCTCAAAAACAAAATGAATTACCCAAGTCCCTACTTGCACTGCTACATTTCATATTGAAACCGTGGGCCATGAGGTGAAATTGAGTGTTCCTTCAGCTCTTTCTTCTTTTGTGCCTTCACATTAGCATGTACTATATGCTACTACATTAAGGTCTTTGTTAATCAGATCCCCAGGGAACTCAATGCTCATGGAGGTC
>NW_020629598.1:556-1000 GCF_003573695.1 Papaver somniferum
GTGCCTTCACATTAGCATGTACTATATGCTACTACATTAAGGTCTTTGTTAATCAGATCCCCAGGGAACTCATTGTTCATGGAGGTCTTGGATATTTAATCATTTTAATCTGGGTCATTCCTTAAAGACAACTTATCTTAAACAAAAGAATGTGATTGTCAGTTGGATTTAAGGTGAGCATGAGAACTTTAGAAACGCAAAATGACCCCAAGAAGAAAATTAAAGTAACAAGTAGTTACCAACTGAAAAGTCAAAAAACTAAGGATATCGAAATCTAAGAACACACCTGCAAATATCACGGAGCATTTTTAATCTCCTGCGCAAACTGAGTTTCTTTTTCTGCCCACTCATATGTATTAAATAATACAAGGATCCCATCTCCATGTATTCCGTAACCATTGATAAATGAGGAGGCCTTGTACAGGCTCCAAGGAACAGGATAAC
>NW_020629599.1:0-437 GCF_003573695.1 Papaver somniferum
ACATAATAATGGAGTAGTGAAATTAAAATTATACTACACAAAACATTGTTGTGATACCTGTTTCTGCTACACAGGCTTTTGTTGTGAAATAAATAATTACAACTAATATAATAATTGTACAAAGAGGTTATACTACACTAACAAAGGTTGTGATACTTATTTCTGCTACAAAGACTTTTGTTGTGAAAGAAATAATTACAACTAATATTATAATTGTGAAAATAGGTTATATTACACTAGCAAAGGTTATGATGCGAGTTTCTGCTACACATACCTTTGATTGTGAAACAAGAGTTGAGTATGTCATACAACTAAAATAAGGGTTGGGAGAAGAGTGTATACACAACTGTTAGTGGAGTTGCGTTATACATTTCTAAGACATATAACTCAGTTGTGAAACTAATGATGACAACTACTTGAAGAGTTGTGTGAGACAT
>NW_020629599.1:448-1000 GCF_003573695.1 Papaver somniferum
CCCCCCCCCCCCCCCCCGTGCAACCCATCAATATCCGTCGTCGTATATCGTATACAACTGTTTTTTGGTGTAGTTGATCGCTGTTTTTCCCGTAGTGCTAGGTTTCCTCCATGAAACATAATTAGGTTTACGACTAAAAGACTTCGCTTTGGGGATTCGTGAAGCCAGGTCCGACTATCTTTACCTTGATAGTTCATGATTTTGCTTTTCTGTTATCGAGGTTCTCGTAATCTCTTTCAGGCAAAATAGATAGAAATCGCAAAGTTCTTTTCATCTCAGACTTGATGGTTCCTCAAGATAGATATCTAAAAATTGATCTTAAGTGATTTTTTTAAGAATACTATTGAGAGGTGGTAAAAGATCCAAGCTTCTCATCTAAGTGAGCGTAAGTGTGTCGGATTGTGAGGTTTGCTAGCTTCTATTGCAACCAGATTTCCAATCCTTTATCTTTGATTAAAAGGAAATCAAATAGGCTTATCTATTAGAGGCATATTGGTCACTGGGGTTGAAGCAACTCTTAGTTTGTAAAGGACGTCATATTGCATAAAACAT
>NW_020629600.1:0-341 GCF_003573695.1 Papaver somniferum
TTAGCTGGTATAGGTTCGGTTGCTAGGGTGTTAGGCGGCTTCATCGATTCTTGATGTTCTGTGACTCTGAGCTGCGAGATGCGAAGCTGGTAGGTGGATCGGATGGCTATCCCTGAAGAGGTTGATAGCGACCGTCGGATGCTTTGATACAACAAAATCAACGGCGAAGATCGAGGTTAGGTGTTGTAGTGTTAACCGGAAGTATCGATATTTGATGAACAGGCAGAGAAGCGACCGTAGGATCTAAATATGATCTAATCTGAAGGCTTGGAATTTAGGCACTATGGTGTTTTGCAGGAGCTTCAGATTTTGATGCGCGATGAAGGAGCGACCATCGGATG
>NW_020629600.1:437-723 GCF_003573695.1 Papaver somniferum
AAAAATATTTATTCTTGAAAACAATGAAAATACAGAATATGGGATAAAATGTAGAATTAATGCACAAAAGATGAGTTAAATGCCAACAAAAAGGGATAAATATATACAATATTTGGCACTCATCAACTCCATCGCTGACGATATTATCTATTATGTTCGTTAGAAACTCTATCGTTCAGTGATTTTCCCATAGTGACGCAACTCATTTTCCATGTCACCTGGTATGTCAAACAAGTTTTTTTAACCTTGTGCATAAGAATAGGTCTAAGGATCTTTAATACTGGGT
>NW_020629601.1:0-510 GCF_003573695.1 Papaver somniferum
CGTGACTGCGCCGCCTTGTAATACCGGTGAGGCCTTGGGTATCAAAGCTCCACCGAGCTTCCCTCGCCTCTATTCAACTTACGTTAACTCGGATTGATTCCAGAGGGGTTTGCTTAAATTGTAACGAATTCCCGTTCGAAGTATTAGAAGCTGGTCTAGAAACAATCTAAGTGGAGCCAGCATGCTTTTTGTTTGCTAGAAATCAATAGTTTGATTTGGTTGAGTCGGCCTTGATCTGTGTTTGCTTACCCTTCCAATTTAGAAAATTCTATTGTATGCCTGAACGTAAAAGAGACGCACTAGGTAGATTTGTTAAAGAGAAACCTAGTAGTTCGAAGCGTCTCGATTACCTTAATCTAGAAAGTCCGACTTTTGAAGAGTCTGTTTTTGAACGTCCTTTGACTGAGGAGAGAATCCATGTTGCTCCGATAGCGCCAGAAATGGCAACTTTGCAAGCTTTGTTGCATCCAACTAGGACTACTCGTCCTTCGTGTATTAAGTTAGCTGAAA
>NW_020629601.1:521-1000 GCF_003573695.1 Papaver somniferum
AACTTTGAAAGCTTTGTTGAATCCAACTAGGACTACTCGTCCTTCGTGTATTAAGTTAGCTGAAACGGAGGCACCCTATGAACTGAAACCTGGGACCTTACAGATGCTCCCAATCTTTTTAGGGAAAGAAAATGAAAACCCTTATTACCATGTTAGGGATTTTGAGGAAATTTATAGTACTCTAAGTATTATAGGCTTAGATGACGATGCTTTGAAACTTACGTTATTCCCATTTTCCCTGAAAGAAAAGGCCAAGTCGTGGATGTATAGTTTGGACTCCGAGTCAATTGAGACATATGAACAACTTACATCTGCCTTTTTCAATAAGCCCTAGGCACAAAACATCACATCGTCTATTAGGACGCAAATATGCACATTTTCACAACAAGAGGGAGAATCTTTATATAGGTATTTGGAAAGGTTCAATGATTTATTATCCCAGTGTCCTCATCATGGTTTAGAAAAGGTTAGGCTAGTTC
>NW_020629602.1:0-218 GCF_003573695.1 Papaver somniferum
ATTTGGGCTTCCAACTCAAAACCAATGGATATAAGGAGGATCTAATCTAGGAAGGTTAGTAATGTGGGACTAATCCTCAACACGCCTCCTCCACGTGAAGGGCGAACCGTTGCATGAGTGCCTGCCCACGTAGGGTTTTAGAGCAACTGCAATGGACGAGTAAACCTATAATTATGATCCAGGGAGGAGACGCAACGGGACGGAGTAAAGACTAAAAT
>NW_020629602.1:229-478 GCF_003573695.1 Papaver somniferum
AGAGCAACTGCAATGGACGAGTAAACCTATAATTATGATCCAGGGAGGAGACGCAACGGGACGGAGTAAAGACTAAAATCTGGACCAAAACCAAATTCCAGACCATATTTGGTCTGGGACCAAGAGGTCCAAGACCAAAACTATATATAGTGGAGCGGAGGTATAATCAACGTTTGGCATCGGGCGTATATATAATCTACGCCTGTTGTGAAACGTACGTAAAGTCACCGCCCCATAAAGAGGCGTTTA
>NW_020629602.1:678-1162 GCF_003573695.1 Papaver somniferum
AGAAAGGTGAGAAGAAAAATCAATCAAATAGGGGGCTAGAAAAAGGGGGGTGATGATAGTAGTGATGGGTTGTGGTTGTTGTGGAGAGTTGGTGGTGTTTGGTGGCGTCAGGGAGTGGTGGAGATGATGGTGGTGCGGCAGGTGAAGGAGGTGGTTCTCTGCTGTGGAGAAGTGAGGGAGGAGAGGTCGACTGTTTTGGGAAGAAGGGTATTATGTATTTGGGTGTTAGGCGGTCGTATCGAGTTTGATGTTCTGCGACGCTGAGTCACTGGATGCGAAGCTGGTAGGTGGATCGGATGGTTCCTCCTGATGAGGTTGGTAGCGACCGTCAGATTTTTTGATACAACGAAGTTAACGGCTCTAGATGGGGTTAGGTGTTGTAGTGTAAGGCGGAGATATCAAACGTTGATGAACAGCAAGGGAGCGACCGTTGGATTCAACTACCATCTAATCTGAAGGCTTGGAATTTCAGCGCTGTGGTGCT
>NW_020629602.1:1362-1675 GCF_003573695.1 Papaver somniferum
AAAAAAAAAAAAAAAAAAAAAATTTACTTGCTCCCAGATTTTAAAACCAAATTTTATTTTGCTCCCACATTAACAACCAAATTTTTCTTCTTCCTCCTTATCCCGACAAAACCAAAATTCTCCCATAAAAAAAAAACCAAAAAGTTTTCCAAATCTTTCCCTAAAAACCAAAATTTTTCTTTTTCCCATCAAAACCAAATGTCTCCCGCCAAAACCAAATTTTTCCCAACAAAACCAATTTTTTCCAAAAAGTCCAATCCCTTAAAAACCAAATTTTGAGCTTTGTAAACTCTTTACTTAGCCTTTGAGCCCA
>NW_020629602.1:1748-2000 GCF_003573695.1 Papaver somniferum
TCTACAGTTGGGGAATACAACGAATCCCTTAGAGAACTTGCGTGTGGACAAACTTCACGTTATGAACCTCCCATAGACCATGATGTCAATAGTTATAGGAATTATTATGGACATTTTCAAAGTCCCGAGCTTCAATACATAAACCCTACTGGCTATTCGCACATGCATCGTTTGCCACAACGTGTAAATGAATATTTTGCTAATGCCTCACTCACACAATCATCTCTTGTGGATCAATTAGAAGCTCGAATC
>NW_020629603.1:0-431 GCF_003573695.1 Papaver somniferum
ATGAACGATCGAGCCTCTGATGGGAAGTTGTGCCTAAGGGATTTTCCTAAGTCATTGACTGATACCGCCTTCTCGTGGTACGATAATCTAAAACCCGGAAGCATCATCTCATGGACGGACCTGTCCACACACTTTCTCAGAAAATTTTATTCGTCAAAAAGGAATGTCACGACCATCGACTTGAGTAAGTGAAACCAACGGTTAGGGGAAGACATAGAGAAGTATATCACCCGGTTTCGTCATTTTGCGCTGGATTACCATGAGGACGTTAAAGAAGATATTGTTAGAGCATTGCTCGGTCGAACTCGTATGCGCTGCTATCTCAAGCATGTTTGTAAATGTTAGTGATCAAAACTATAAGTCTTGATTTCTAGTCTACTATAGCTAAGTCTCGGACTAGGATAAAAAGTGTAGTTGAGATCAAGGACTTC
>NW_020629603.1:442-1000 GCF_003573695.1 Papaver somniferum
CTATAAGTCTTGATTTCTAGTCTATTATAGCTAAGTCTCGGACTAGGATAGAAAGTGTAGTTGAGCTCAAGGACTTCATGGCGATTCATCATACAAGAAGAAGAACTACTCAAGGAACCGGTAGAACTTCTCGACAAAAAGGTATGTGAAGACTTGAACTTATCTGTCACTCAAAAGTCTATCTACTCTATCTCTTACTTCTTGAGACAAAAAATCGTATGTTATATATAGACTTAGATTATACACATTTGGTATTTTGAGCCGAGTATACCTCGCCTATCTATATCTCGAAATATATGTTGGTAAGCGTTTCGCTTCGACCATGTTTATCTTTACCTAGTGACGAAAGTCATGATATGTTTCAATCACTTTGAAAATTGCTTTGACGAGAAATGGTGTAACAACTATATAACGTCCTCTAAGAATGTTTCAATGGTTGGAATGAGAGTTTAGATTACATAACCAATGATGGACATAAGTATTGTTGTGGAAACACATATGTGCATAAGTCTTATCCCTTGAACCAAAGTTTGCGAACTTTGTTGATCAAGAGAAACC
>NW_020629604.1:0-488 GCF_003573695.1 Papaver somniferum
GACTGGCTCAAGCCACCCCTGGCCTTTTTTTTTTTGTTTACTTGGGTAGTATATTTTTTACTTGACTATATGAGATCTTATTGCAGGTGAATGTCAATTTGATGTCATTAGAAGTGGTGATTCGTTTTTCTTCGGTCGGCCCTCCCCACTGTGGCAGCGGTGTTCTAGTTTTACATCAAAGTTGAATAACGGCAGAGAAAATTGTATAAAGAAAAATCAAGCCTAAAGTCTACCCAACACAGACCAAAATAAAAAAAGCAGGGAGGAAGCTAGGTTAAGATTTGAAATTAGCCATCAATCAAAAAATATTTGAAATTAGGCCGAGTTTGTTAACAGATATTTTTCAAATGATTACATCTCGATTTTGATCTTATGTTTAGGGAAAAGTATGCTTCTATTTTTTTTAGTGATAGCCACCAAGGCAGAGAAACACAAATCCAGTGAAAAGGATCTCCTTGTTTAAGTTAAAAGATAAGGCGTTCTAGGTT
>NW_020629604.1:499-1000 GCF_003573695.1 Papaver somniferum
TAGTGATAGCCACCAAGGCAGAGAAACACAAATCCAGTGAAAAGGATCTCCTTGTTTAAGTTAAAAGATAAGGCGTTCTAGGTTTGTGTTGTTGGCGGCATTCTGTTCATCCCCTCAGTTCCTAGTGAAGCAGACATGGGTTTGGGTTTTCAATTCCGTCGTTTATCAGGAATTGCAAAATTCCTCCCTAGATTTTCCCACTCTAGAATTATCAATCAACAAGCAAGAAATATCATTAGTAGTGTTGTACCAACTAAATTTCAATTTCCCATACCTCATGTTTGGGTGAATCTTGATCAAATCAATGTACACAAATTATGTCAAATCCACAGGTACATAAATGTTGGTTATTTTTTCGGAGGTTTTTATTATAAAAAATGTTTGAGTATTTTTGATGACATTTCTAACTAGCTGCGAGCAGTTATTTTTTAGATTATCAACAGTATCTGAGATACCAAATCAGTTAGCTCCTGATGTAAATCTTATAACATTTTTGGAGTC
>NW_020629605.1:0-551 GCF_003573695.1 Papaver somniferum
TGATACCGCAAAAATCTATTTGAGTATCTTCTTTCAACAGAAACTAGAAAAATTCTGCAAACGTCTTATCCTAGACTGATTTATATCTTGTACTTGCAAATATGGTTGCTAAAGCAAGTTTACCGAAGACCCTAAGATGAAAGGGTATATTTTTTTGTAGGTAATCTATCATTTTTCCATGCAACCTTCTTTCCAATGAGACATGTTGAAATAGTATCGTGTTCAATTTCAACTTCGGTAATCAGGTGATTACTTTCCTCACTGTACTTAATAGCATTAGAAATTGTCTTACGATCAATGTAATAGATACATCGACCAACAAAAGTCACAAAACTAAGTTTTTTGTGATCAACATTGTGTACATTGGCATAGAACACTCTTACCAAATCATATGAATATTCTTCAAGATTAAAAAGATTCCCCCAGTTTCGATCTTGAACAAAATTCACATAATCCTTATTTTGAACATATGGATCAAATTTCTTTTCAGTGGTAAAATCCATTCCCTTAAGTGCTTCGTATTTCCTGAAGCAAGAGCTATCAATGAAACG
>NW_020629605.1:562-812 GCF_003573695.1 Papaver somniferum
AACATATGGATCAAATTTCTTTTCAGTGGTAAAATCCATTCCCTTAAGTGCTTCGTATTTCCTGAAGCAAGAGCTATCAATGAAACGTGCAAATTCATGCTTGTTGTCAATACTGTTAGGAAATCTGATTTCATCCATATTTTCAATTTTGATCTGTTTATTAGCGGATTTAGTTCTTGATTTCCCTTTTCTCATACTTGCGAAAATATGAAAAACCCTAGTTACGGTTTTGAGCAATCTTCCCCAATAT
>NW_020629605.1:822-1000 GCF_003573695.1 Papaver somniferum
TTTGAACACATAGCAAGAGATTATCTTTTATAGGAAGACTTGATATCAAAAACCAGAAATAACTAGTTTTAGGAATTACACTCAAAATCGAAAACAGTGGCTTGTGGGGAAATAATTCCGATTTTATATCCAGGTCTTTCTTTTGGAAAACTGGTTTTTCATGGTATAGATCTTTGAT
>NW_020629606.1:0-589 GCF_003573695.1 Papaver somniferum
ATCAATTTTTGGCGCCGCCGACGTGGACTTGTCTTTAGGCTAGAGTTTTTAGATTATTTTTTTTAGGTTTTTATTTTATCTGTTCTTCTTTACGTTTTTGATTTTTTGTCTTTTTCTTACAGAATTCGGAATTTGGAACGAAAGAAAATGTTGCCAAAGCTTTTGGTGAATACTTAAAGACTTCGAGTGAAAGGAAAAGCGAAAGGAGCGAAAGAAGAAGATTTTTTTTTATTATTTTATAAAAAAAGAGAAAAAAAAAAGAGACATTTTTATTTTTGTAGATTTTTATTTTTTTTAGACTTTCTTCTTCTTTTGCACTTTATATTTTTAGACTTTGGACTTTAAATTTTGGGACATTATTTTTTAGACCCTACGGAAGGGTAGTTTAAATATAAACTGTTTGCAGAGAAGGACGGTGATTACGATATCACCTCGGCCCCTCGGGTTCGTACATGACATAGGAGTCTTGGCCCGAGTCGACTACAAAGGTTCATCCCCCGTCTGGTACGGGAGGTAAGTTTGTCGAAACACTCGCGAATCCCCTGTCAGCGAGTTACTGTCTTCCTTCGTATGCATATATGTTGAGGAC
>NW_020629606.1:600-1000 GCF_003573695.1 Papaver somniferum
TTCGAAATACTCGCGAATCCCCTGTTAGCGAGTTACTGTCTTCCTTCGTATGCATATATGTTGAGGACTTGAAAACGGCTGCTTTAATTTCCTAGTAAAGGGCAAGGACTGGCCATACAAGATAAGGGTTCGGATTTCATCACCGTTCTCTTCTTGCCCGCCTTAGGAAAACGACACCAAACGCGAACCTAAGCCTAAAATTTTGACTAGAACGAGACCGATAGGGTAACGAGCTTAACAGGAAAGTCATTCGAAAAATATTGGTTACTCTTTTAAGCATACTTCGAAGTTCTTGACGGTTTCTGTAAGTTGAATGCGTGACTGCGCCGCCTTGTAATACCGGTGAGGCCTTGGGTATCAAAGCTCCACCGAGCTTCCCTCGCCTCTATTCAACTTACTT
>NW_020629607.1:0-556 GCF_003573695.1 Papaver somniferum
TTCATGAATTGATTCTTACGGATCAATCTGGTTTTGTTTCAATTGGTTCATATATATTTCTGTGAAATGATGAACAATCGAACAACTCTATGTGAAACACAATTAGATTCATTTGATTATCTTTCATGATTGATTGATCATCATAGTTGATCTAGAGGTGTTAGATGAATGTGGTTAAGACAAAAGTATCCATATGGCTAACTTCGATTAACTGTTATTGAGCCAACTCAATATACACGTTTAGGTACAGTTACTTACTCATATCTAAACGAAGGTATATTTCATTTGTGTGTAACAAGCTAAGACCATATAATGATGGAGAGATAATGATTTGGTTTTAAGCAGACTTAGCTTGAATCTTAAATCAGGTTGTCATCTGACAATGAATATTGAATGTGAAAAAGCGGGGGTCTAACAACCACACCCAATATTTCTCTTAGAAATCTGTATGGACAAACTCCAATAAACTTTTAAGAGAATCAACTAGACAGTCAGACTCAATCTTAATGAAAGCATATCAAAGAGTTATATCTCACTTTCTCGATTCAATACTTAC
>NW_020629607.1:567-1000 GCF_003573695.1 Papaver somniferum
CAGACTCAATCTTAATAAAAGTATATCAAAGAGTTATATCTCTCTTTCTCGATTCAATACTTACTCAAGCAAATAGAAATCTGCGAGTCTAATTGAATACAAGAGAAATCACTTGAACGGTACCAAAGACCAATGTTCAAGTATCAATCAATTTCAATCAACAACCAAAGTTTGGATTTACCAATTGATTGATTCAATGCACAATCTGTGATATTTCAATTATATAACAAAATATAATGTGAAAAAGAAATAACATAGACACCAGAAGTTTTGTTAACGAGGAAACCGCAAATGCAAAAAAAACCCGAGACCTAGTCCAGATTGAACACACACTGTATTAAGCCGCTACATACACTAGCTGATAAGTGCATAATTCATATGATTTTAGTGTCCATTCCATACTTGTTTTACCTATTTATTCTTGCATATTTTC
>NW_020629608.1:0-865 GCF_003573695.1 Papaver somniferum
TGTAACCGAACTCTAAAAAACCACCATTAACATGTAGTTCGGTTACCTGCGTCTGCTCAATTTAGTAACCGAACTACACATTAAGAACGGTTCGGTTACCTCGCAAGCTAAATTTGGTAACCGAACTAGGTTGACCTCACCAAATTTTTTCCACAAATTTTGAGTTTGGCCAAATTTTTGCACAATTCAAGCTACATTAACTAAATATGAGGCATACCTGAGTACCCATAGCTTCATCTTCAGGTTGTGGCTGATGAAATCCATCATTTGTTTGGTTAGCTTGAGATTGGAGAAAAAAGTTTTCATCATCTAACAAATAACTCATATTTGGATCATTAGAAGTATTGACAAATACACAATGAGGTGAAGGGGGTTCTGATTCTGATTCTGAAGTATCATCACATGAATCACTCAAATCATAATTACTAAACTCAAAAAAGAGATTTTTGGGTTCACCCATCTTCTTCTTCATATTTCCTTCTTCTTCTTCTTATCTCTCAATAATAATGTTATAACAAAATAATCCTACTAATATAACTCACTAATCACTAATTAATCAGTTACTAATCATAACACTAACACTAATTAATCATCACACTAACTAAATTAATCATTAAGGATAAAGTAGATATTTAAAAAAAATCAGATAAGGGGTGATTGGAAATTACTACCAATAACCACCCCAAAAATTTGAGAGTAGTTCCCCCCATTTTTTGAGTAGTCCCCAAAAAATCGTTCTTTCAAATGGACTTCGTTTGTGTTTTATTTTGTGGGCTCCAAAGCCAATTTTGATACTTTTGTCTACCTTAAAATTTAAATGATTATTTTTTATTTTATTATATATATATATATATATATATTTATA
>NW_020629609.1:0-340 GCF_003573695.1 Papaver somniferum
ATCCTGATTTGAAAGACTATGTAAGGGAGAACTCTAGCAACTGAGAAATATAATCCCCACACTTTACGTGTGATACTAGTTGTGTTATGCTAGAGTCGATTCTCCTTTAACTTTTGGTTTCTTCTTCTAAACCAGGTTAACGACTTAAAGACTTCATTGGGATTGTGAAGCCAGACCGATACTATTTTCTCGTAGTTGTGTGATCTGATCTTGCCATCTTCTATCGTACGAGTTCAATTGAAAAAATTGGCTTGAGATTATATCTCCGATAGGGCAAGATAAAAAGTAATCACAAACATTTTCGTCTCATTGTTTGTGATTCCACAATATCTTCTTTCGC
>NW_020629609.1:351-1000 GCF_003573695.1 Papaver somniferum
AGTCACAAACATCTTCGTCTCATCGTTTGTGATTCCACAATATCTTCTTTCGCCGCGTCGATTAAGATTATTGTGAGGTGATTGATAATACTAGGCTGTTCTTCGGGAATATAAGTCCGGGTTATCAATTGGTTCTTGTTCACCTTGATTTATCAAAAGACGGAACAAAACACGTAGGTATATTCGTGAAAGACGGATTTATCTATTACCGTATACTTTTCTGTGTATACAGATTTGTTTATTAAAGTCTTCGACTTTGGGTCGTAGCAACTCTTAGTTGTGGGTGAGATCAGCTAAGGATCAAGTGCGTAGTATCCTGCTGGGATCAGAGGCGTAGGAGCATAACTGTACCTTGGATCAGTGTGAGATTGATTGGGGTTCAACTACAGTCCAGACCGAAGTTAGTTTGGAGTAGGCTAGTGTCTGTAGCAGCTTAATACAGTGTGTGTTCAATCTGGACTAGGTCCCGGGGTTTTTCTGCATTTGCGGTTTCCTCGTTAACAAAATTATGGTGTCTGTGTTATTTCTATTCCGCATTATATTTTGTTATATAATTGAAATATCACAGGTTGTGCGTTGTTCAATCGATTAGAATATCCGAACTTTTGGTTGTTGATTTAGATTGATTAACACTTGGATATTGGTCTTT
>NW_020629610.1:0-157 GCF_003573695.1 Papaver somniferum
TTCTGACATGGTAGAACGATTCTTAGAGGTCTTTATGGATGATTTTTCAGTGTTTGGTTCGTCTTTCGATGAGTGCTTGCATCATTTGTCATTGGTTTTGACTAGGTGTAAGGAAAATAATTTAGCGCTTAATTGGGAGAAATGTCACTTCATGGTT
>NW_020629610.1:357-628 GCF_003573695.1 Papaver somniferum
AAAACACCATAGTGCCTAAATTCCAAGCCTTCAGATTAGATTGTAGTTGAATCCAACGATCGCTTCTTTGCCTGCGCATCAAACCCAGATACTTCCGCTTAACACTACAACACCTAACTCCATCTGGCGCCGTTAATTTAGTTGTATATTTGCATCCAACGGTCGCTGCCAGCATCTTCACTTTTATCCGTTAGATCAATCTTCATCTCCACACCCCACGGCTCAGCGTCGCAGATCATCAAACTCGATACGCCCGCTTAACACCATAGTA
>NW_020629610.1:828-1000 GCF_003573695.1 Papaver somniferum
ATTCTGTTCACTGTCCAAATTCAATTCTATTTTCTGTCACAAAAGCCCACTGTAAATTCTTAAGGTTATTACCTGTCTGTAGAGGTCACTTCTTTTCTTCTTGACCAAAAACTCTCTAAGCACACTGTCCATTGTTTGTACAAACTGAAGCCCAGTTCAATCCAAAGATCAA
>NW_020629611.1:0-448 GCF_003573695.1 Papaver somniferum
ACCTTATCGACTTGTGTATGGAAAGGCATGTCACTTACCTGTTGAGTTAGAACATAGAGATTATTGGGCTGTTAAGCATCTAATTTTTTCACTTGACAAGGCAGGAGCCCATAGGAAACTCCAGCTCAATGAGTTGGAAGAGATTCGTAGAGATGCATACGATAGTGCTAAGGAGTATAAGAACAAAATGAAACTTGTGCATGATAAGAATATTTTAAGAAAGTCATTTTCTCCATGTCAAAAAGTTCTTTTGTATGATACCCGCTTGCATCTTTTCCCTGGGAAGTTACGTTCTCGGTGGACGAGTCCTTTTATTGTTCGCACTATCTTTCCTCATGGAGCTGTTGAGATCGAGACACCAGATGGTAGTAGTTCTTCGAAGGTTAACGGTCAGAGATTGAAACCCTTTTTATAGCCCTTTCCTACAGGTGATGTTGAGGAGGTCCCT
>NW_020629611.1:459-1000 GCF_003573695.1 Papaver somniferum
TAACGGTCAGAGATTGAAACCCTTTTTATAGCCCTTTCCTACAGGTGATATTGAGGAGGTCCCTCTGGAGGACCCTGTTTACCCTTGATTGACCATCGAGGCGATTGTATGTTGTATATTAGTTTTTGATTTCTCTCTTCACCCAGGTACTATCTTTCCGACTTCTCTCTTTACCGATTCCTCATGTTACTTTGCTTTTTGGTATTGCTCTTTCATTAGAAACATTGAGGACAATGTTATATTTAAGTTTGGGGGTGGGGAAGAAACTTTTTTGTTAGCTTTTAGTTGCAATAATAAACTCCAGAGCCTAGAAATTTATGCTTATTAAGGTTGGCACTAACCAATCTAAGTGGATGGGAACATCTTGGTTGTAGGAGTTGAGGAACCAATATGATTAGGTGGAAACATCTAAAGAGTCTATTCATAAAAGCACAGAGCTCAGGTGTTAGAATTAAAAAAAAAAAGACATGGTAGTTTCGCCATAACTCGTTGAATCCTAATCCCTTACGTTTTTATTTCTTAAGTGATTTGGTGGGGCACA
>NW_020629612.1:0-362 GCF_003573695.1 Papaver somniferum
TTTTCATATTATTATAATGATGATTATGATGAGGATAGTGTTGATGAAGAATCAGACACATATAGGCATAGTGATCAGGAATTTGTTACTCCAATTGAGCTTTACAATAATAATATTATTTCTAGTTCAAATCCAAATAATTTTAGTAATTATTCACCTATTCAAAAGGACGAGGATTTGACTAGAAGTATCCCCATTTTATACGATGTAGTATCTCCTTTTTGCGAAGCCAATAATGGTTGAAAGAGTTTACCCTGAGAATATTGTTTTAGAGTCTAGCGAGTTAAAAACGCTAGTCTTAGAAGAAGATAAACTCGTAGAGGTAAGTGAGGATGCTGATTGTAACTTAGAAGAATCAATTG
>NW_020629612.1:562-785 GCF_003573695.1 Papaver somniferum
CCACGTTCATTATGGTCAGCTGTGTAAGTCAAATTTGATTGACTTAGAGGATCCCCAGTTATTCAGGTTACTTTTATGTGCTTCTAAATTCTTAGTTGAGTATTTCCAGACTATACAACCTAACCTTCAGGATCCTGCCTTTGAGGAAGTCCAGCCGATGAAAACCTTTTATCTAGACCCAGTTATAGAACCCGAACCTGAACCACAACTAGATATTGTTATC
>NW_020629612.1:796-1000 GCF_003573695.1 Papaver somniferum
CCACAACTAGATATTGTTATCTTAAAGTTAAGTAAGGGTATGTTCGGTATCTTCATGGTCTGTTGCGATTTTCTCTTCGTTTGGGTAACACTTTTTGATTCAGATGACCCGCAATTATTCCGGCTGCTGCTATATGATTCTTCGTGGTGACTAATCCTTTCTTATTCTGGCTGAAGACTTTAAACTTAGCACTTCCTGGGAGGT
>NW_020629613.1:0-340 GCF_003573695.1 Papaver somniferum
GACTTTATTGAATTTATTCCAGTTGGTATGATGGTCTGGTCTTTTTTTTTTGTATCTCAATCACTCTAATTCACCCTAGCATTGGTAACAAGTTGAATCGTGAGCCTCACCTAATCACTTAGAGAAACATAGTTCAAAAACAAAACAAAATAAAAACAGAAGTGAAAAGGACTCAACGAGATATGGTGAGACTATCATGTTATTTCTAACACCTGAGCTCTGTGCTTTTATGTATAGACTCTTTAGATGTTGCCATCTAGTCAGATTGGTTCCTCAACTCCTACAACCAAAATACTTCCATCCACTTAGATTGGTTAGTGCCACCTTTAATAGGGATAAA
>NW_020629613.1:351-1000 GCF_003573695.1 Papaver somniferum
AACCAAAATGCTTCCATCCACTTAGATTGGTTAGTGCCATCCTTAATAGGGATAAATTTCTAGGCTCTGGAGTTTATTTATTGCAACGAAAAGGTAACAAAAAGTTCTACCCCACCCCCAAACTTAAATCTAACATTGTCCTCAATGTTTCTAATCAAAGAACAACACCAAAAATATAAGCAACAAGAGGAAATAGTAAAGAGAGAAGTCGGAAAGATAGTACCTGGGTGAAGTGTAACCAAAAACCTACAAAAATATTATACAACATACAAAATCGCCTCGATGGTCAATCAAGGTAAACAGGGTCCTCCAGAGGGACCTCCTCAACATCACCTGTAGGAAAAGGCTCTAAAAAGGGCTTCAATCGCTGACCGTTAACCTTCGAAGAACTACTACCATCTGGTGTCTCAATCTCAACAGCGCCATGAGGAAAAACAGTACGGACCACAAAAGGACCGGTCCACCGAGAGCGCAACTTCCCGGGGAATAGATGCAAACGAGTGTCATACAGAAGAACTTTTTGACCTGGAGAAAATGACTTTCGTAAAATATTCCTATCATGCACAAGTTTCATTTTGTTCTTATACTCCTTAGCACTATCGTATGCATCTCTACGAATCTCGTCCAACTCATTGAGATGGAGCTTTCT
>NW_020629614.1:0-459 GCF_003573695.1 Papaver somniferum
CCTTGGCACGGTTTGGGCGTGACCAAAACTAGGGCTTTGGCGTTGGGCCAAAGGTTACCATGTGTTGGTTGGTGACCTTGGACGGCTGAGATTTGCATCTAAGATGGAAGGGTGGCCTTTGATTTTTCCACGCCTTTGTTTTGGCAGCCGTGAAGGAAAGGCCGACATGGTATGTTTTAGGCGCGGCAAGGTGGATGACACGGCATGCCATTGGCACATGTGGCATGGTCGGCATGCCTTGGTGTCGTTTAGGCGTGGCCAAATCTAGGGTTTTGGCGTTGGGCCAAAGGTTACCATGCGTTGGTTGGTGACCTTGGACGGCTAAGATTTTTATCTAAGATGGAAGGGTGGTCGTTGATTGTCGCACGCCTTCGTTTTGGCAGCCGTGAGGGGAAGGATGGCATAGTATGGTTTAGGCGCGGCAAGGTGGTTGGCACGGCATGCCATTGGCACATGTGG
>NW_020629614.1:659-1000 GCF_003573695.1 Papaver somniferum
AACTGTTCATTTTCTGCCTCTAGACGTGCCTGAATTTCACTGAGCATAACACTTATACGTTCACCACTCTCGTTTATCATCTCAGAATATCGTGTACACTCTTATTTTGAACTATTCATTGCAACTAAACGTTTATACGTCCTTTCAATCCGTTGTTGGGTCTCTTCTAGAGATGGAACATGTTCAAAAATATCATAATCAGGAATAGTTTCCAAAAACGAGTAACCAGTACTACAGTGTTCCTGATTTTCTTGCTCGTAAGACCAATTCGCGTGTGGATAATAATTGGGCTCACTATGGTATGAACCATAAACTTGAAAAGGTTGGCGTTCCCAACTACT
>NW_020629615.1:0-354 GCF_003573695.1 Papaver somniferum
CCATTTAAACTCTACAAAAAAAAGAGAAAATCATTTAAAATTTTGACAAAACCATGACATTCTCAAGAACTTAAGATTCAAAATCAAAAAGTGAGTTTTATCTTTTTGGTATGCATCGTCAATCTATTGCAGGTGTAAACTCCTGCTTCTTGAAGCTTCTTAATGTCTATCAGTTAGCATGTATAACTAGTAGCTACACATCCATTTAGTTAGTGTACCTAAAAGTTACACATCTAATTAGAATGTGTAACTAGTAGCTACACATACTTTTAACTTCCAAGTTAACACACTCAGCAATTGATATGTAAAAAACAGATCAATCTTAGCTTGCCAAGTTAGAATCACGCATACGTC
>NW_020629615.1:365-512 GCF_003573695.1 Papaver somniferum
TGCTTGAGTTCATTTTATTAATTTAAGATTAAACAAATCCAATAACTCATGGCAAAACAATTGCAGGAATAACACTTGCATAGAGACTCAACAAGAATCAGATGAGCTTGAAATAGTGAAGAAGAGCTCATTCATGCCTTTTCTCAA
>NW_020629615.1:523-747 GCF_003573695.1 Papaver somniferum
TCAGTGGATTTAAAAGTTACAACAGCATACCGCCACTAACTGATCATACACTAGTAAAACAGATGAAAGATGCTTACATTGTTCCTAAACAACATGAACTATGAAATGTACCAACCAATCAATGAAATTTTTTTATTGAAAACTGACAAAAGGACATACCAGCAGTATTGCTCTAAGACCCTTATACATACAAAAATTCATATGTAATCAGCAGTTACACATGC
>NW_020629615.1:758-1000 GCF_003573695.1 Papaver somniferum
ACCTCTATGTATCACCTTCCCTGCAACAATTCCACATCCAACACAAAACACAACCATAAAATCATTCAAACACAACAAAACACGGTATAAAGTTCTAGTTTAAGCAACACCTGTATTAGTTTAAACCTACTAAGAATCATTTCAAAGATTCGTAACACCAAAAAATTGAAATCAAGCCTAAAATTAGATCGGAATTAAGAGAAAACTTAATATTACACATGTAGTCAATCAATTGAACCACA
>NW_020629616.1:0-312 GCF_003573695.1 Papaver somniferum
TATGACCATGTTGGGAATAGTGGTTGGGAACGCCATCCTTTGGAAGGATATGGGTCATACCCTGGTGAGCCCAATTACTATCCACACATGCATCAGTCTTACGAGCAAGAATATTATAGTACTAGTTCTTCGTCTCTAGAGGATACAATCAAACTATTGAAAAGTAGTCCTTTTTATGATCCCTCTGTTCCTATTCCTCCTTTAGAAGAGTCCCTCAGAAAGTTAGATGAGTCGATGCGTAAGTTAGCTGAGATGAATAGTATAATTATAGATGAAAGAACTACAATAATGAGTGAACCTTCTTTAGAAAAC
>NW_020629616.1:512-1000 GCF_003573695.1 Papaver somniferum
TCGGATATTAAGTTTTGAGACTAAACCTAATTACTTTAGGATATTAGGGTCGACACATTTTCTTAAGAATGACCATTATTATGGTCAACTTTGTGAGTCAAATCTAATTGACTTAGAGGATCTCCAATTATTCAGGTTGTTGTTATGTGCTTCTAAGTTCTTAGTTGAGGTTTTCCAGACTCTAATACCTGAACCGGGTCTTAGATTTGAGGAAATCCAACCGATGAAAACCTTTTATTTAGACCCTTTTATAGAGCCTGAACCTGAACCACAACTAGATGTAGTTGTCTTAAGCAAGGGTATGTTCGGTATCTTCTTGGTCTGTTGCAGTTTCCTCTTCTTGTGGGTAACACTTTTTGATCCAGATGACCCACAGTTATTCCGGCTACTACTATATGATTCTACGTGGTGACTAATCCTTGCTTAGTCTGGCTGAAGACTTTAAACTTAGCACTTCTTGGGAGGTAACCCAATATTCATGCGACACG
>NW_020629617.1:0-242 GCF_003573695.1 Papaver somniferum
TAGTGGCTGGCAATTTAATGCATGAAGCTCGGTTGGTCCTAGTTGGGAACATGTAATCTTTCAAAGTTGCCATCGCTGGCACAACAGAAGTACTAGGGGTACTTTCCTCACGAAGAGACAGATTCTCAAAACTGAAGTTTCCAAAAACAGGTCTCTCCAAAGAAGAGTCTTCGAGCTCCCTGCTTAAATCAGAAGAACTACTAGGTTTTTCGCTAATCAATCGACCTAGAGTATCTCTTTTC
>NW_020629617.1:442-678 GCF_003573695.1 Papaver somniferum
GCAGTCACGCATTCAACTCACAGAAACCGTCATGAACTTCGAAGTATGCTAAAAGAATAACCAATATCCTTCGAAAATTTTTCCTAACAAGCTCGATACCCTATAGGTCTCTTTCTAATCAAATTTTGTTCTCCTAAAGCGGGCAAGAAGGGAGCGGTGATGAAATCCGAACCCTTATCTTGTTTAGGCCAGGCCTTGCCCTTTACTAGGAATATAAAAACAGTCTGGTTCGTCCT
>NW_020629617.1:689-1000 GCF_003573695.1 Papaver somniferum
TTACTAGGAATATAAAAACAGTCTGGTTCGTCCTCAAACAATTATCACCTTAAGGAATACAGTAACTCGCTTGCAGGGGATTCGCGAGTGTTTCGATTAGACTTACCTCCCGTACCAGACGGGCGATGAACCGTTGAAGTCACCTCGGGCCACGAATCCTATGTCGTGTGCGAACCCGAGGGGCCGAGGTGATATTGTAATCACCGTCCTTCCCTGCACACAATTTATATTTAAGGGTACCCTTCCGTAGGGTAAAAAAAATTAATGTCCCAAAATTAATGTCCAAAGTCCATAATAAAAAATACAAAAGA
>NW_020629618.1:0-504 GCF_003573695.1 Papaver somniferum
TCACTATATAACGTCCTCTAAGAATGTTTCAATGATTGAAATGAGAGTTTAGATTATATAACCAATGTTGGATATAAGCATTGTGTGGAAACACATACATGTATAAGTCCTTATTCCTTGAACCAAAGTATGCGTACTTTGTTGATCAGGAAAACCGGAACAGAGTCCGCGAACCCAGTCCGCGAGCTGTCGGAGGTTCTCTTCCGGAGAAAATCTGTTGGAGTTTACAAACTCATTCCGGGTACTTAAGTCTGCATACCTGGTCCGCGTACTTGAGTTGGTTATTTCTAAAAGCGATTATTCGTGAACTTATACTTATGTTAACTAAGGAATGCAAGTTTGCAAACCGTGGCTATAAATTTCATGAATCGATTCGAGTGAATCAAATCGTTTTTGCTTCGATTGTGTCTTGTATACTTCTATAAGATCTAATCAATTGAACAACTCTCTAACTAGTTCATTTGAGTCATTTGAACTAGTTATGGTGAAGAAGAATATGGTTGA
>NW_020629618.1:515-1000 GCF_003573695.1 Papaver somniferum
TCTAACTAGTTCATTTGAGTCATTCGAACTAGTTATGGTGAAGAAGAACATGGTTGATATGAAAGTGATCATATGGATATCCATTTGGTTAACTACTGTTGAACCAACAAATGTACATGTTTGGGTACGGTTACACAAACCTAAAACGTGCATTTCATTTGTGTGTAACAATCTAAGTTTTCCATCTAACGGTTGAAATATATTAGCTTGAATCTAATCAGGTTTTCATCTAACGGTGAATATTGAATGCTTTGTTACTAAGCTAACATTGATTGCAAAACCTGATTTGAAAAACTATATAAGGGAGAACTCTAGCAACTGGGAAACCTAATTCCCACACCTCCTGTGTGATACTAGTTGTATAAGATAGAGTCGGTTCTCCTTTAACCTTAGGTTTCTATCGAGACCCTGCAGGTTAACGACTTGAAGACTTCATTGGGATTGTGAAGCCAGACCGATACTACTTTCTTGTAATTGTGTGATCT
>NW_020629619.1:0-336 GCF_003573695.1 Papaver somniferum
AAATAACTTGGACATTATCAAAAACGAATATCCAAGTGTCAATCAATTTAATCAACAACCAAAGTTGGATTCACAATTGATTGAACTTACGCACAACCTGTGATATGTCAATTATATAAACAAATATAATGCCGAAAAGAAATAACACAGACACCAGAAGTTTTGTTAACGAGGCACCGCAAATGCATAAAAACCCCGGGACCTAGTCCAGATTTGAACACCACATTGTATTAAGTGTTAGAGCATTGCTCGGTCGAACTCGCATGCTTTTCTATCTCAAGCATATTTGTCAATATTAGTGATCAAAACTATAAGTCTTGATTTCTAGCATACATA
>NW_020629620.1:0-321 GCF_003573695.1 Papaver somniferum
CTAAACCATAATCACAATCATATAAAGGATTATAAGAGAAAGGCTCATAAACTAAGGTTTTAATCATAGTTACCTCCTCCGATTCACTGTTAGGCACATCAAATAATGGATTATCCAATATACTGCAGGCTAAAGGATCATGAACTACATCGTCTAAAACGGTGGTATCTCTAGTCAAATCCACATCCTTTTGAATAGGTGAATAATTATTAAAATTATTTGGATTTGTATTAGAAACAACACTATCATTATAAAGCTCAATCGGAGTAACAAATTCCTGATCACTATGCCTACATATTTCATGTTCTTCATCAATACTAT
>NW_020629620.1:336-1000 GCF_003573695.1 Papaver somniferum
AAATATTCACTATTGATATCAATGGTAGAATTAGAAACCCTGTTTTGGAAATTTAGATTATTTCGAGCAGCATTAGCCAACTGTTCATTTTCTGCCTCTAGACGTGCCTGAATTTCACTGAGCATAACACTTATACGTTCACCACTCTCGTTTATCATCTCACAATATCGTGTACACTCTTCTTTTGAACTTTTCATTGCAACTAAACGTTTATACGTCCTTTCAATCCGTTGTTGGGTCTCTTCTAGAGATGGAACGGGTTCAGAAATATCATAATCAGGACTAGTTTCCAAAAACGAGTAACCAGTACTACAGTGTTCCTGATTTTCTTGCTCGTAAGACCAATTCGCGTGTGGATAGTAATTGGGCTCACCCTGTTATGAACCATAACCTTGAAAAGGTTGGCGTTCCCAACTACTATTCCCACCATGGTCATAAAAAGGATGATGTCCATATTCAAATTCAGGTCGATACTCATTGTATTGGCTTCTATCATACCAGTTCGACATTCTTAATTGCAAGGGAATTCTACACAATCACAAACAAGGCTGACTCGACCAAATCAAACCTATAGAATCTAGCAAACAAAAAGCATGATGGCTCCACTTAGATTGTTTTCTAGACCAGCTTCTATTCCTTCGAAAAGGAATTCGTTACAATTTGA
>NW_020629621.1:0-384 GCF_003573695.1 Papaver somniferum
ATGACCATAGAGGATATGAAACATATAAGTCCTATAGCTAGTATACCTCAAAAGAATTTAGAGGATGAACCACCTGATTATAACTCAGAGAAAGCAATTGACCTTTTTCAGGAACCGGATGGTCTAGAAATTAGGAATATTGTGACTAGTTTATGTAGAGACACCCAAAACTCTAAGTTTGGGGGTAAAGATTGTCAATTATCCCCAGTAGAAGTCCCTAACTTGGGACTCAAGCCTAGTGCATCTGAGGTATCGCTTGAGTCTATTCAGACTCCACAACCTGATCGCCTGATACTGTTCAAGGAGGAAATCCATATATTAGAAACCCGTTTTTCGGATGAATCTATTTTTCAAGACACTCTTATGAAGCCCAACTGGAGGCTC
>NW_020629621.1:584-759 GCF_003573695.1 Papaver somniferum
CGCACCCCAGTCCAGGATAGGGGGCATATCATCTTCAACCTTTTGAAATTCAAATTTTGGCGGGAAAAAGTGTTCTTGAACTGCCGTGACTAAGGTTGAGAATTTGAAGGTGTTCCAGTGAGATTCAACGGCCCAAATTAAATGGGTTTGTTCCTAGGGCCTAGAAAGAGCTGGT
>NW_020629621.1:770-1000 GCF_003573695.1 Papaver somniferum
CCAAATTAAATGGGTTTGTTCCTAGGGCCTAGACAGAGCTGGTATGGGTGTTGGATTCGGTCAAATTTGGTTAGATAATCGGTGGGAATCAAAACAGGGAAGATATTCTCAAATAGGGAAGATATTCTATTTTTGGAATTGTTGGATGGAAGAGACGTGCATGGGTTAACTCTATTGGCTGGAAACTTCTCCTACAGCTCAGAGATGATGCGTGAAAGAGATAAACCAGG
>NW_020629622.1:0-342 GCF_003573695.1 Papaver somniferum
CTACTGAGAGAGAGTCGTAATCCAGTAACTAAGACTACATTGTGAGGTTGCTCTGTCTTTCTGGCATTTCCTTCTGACCTACTTGCCTTTCCATCATGGATGGTTAGGTCCATCACGGTTAACCTGTAAAAGGAACAAGTTCTCTCCTGAATTTCAAGGATCTCAATGTATTTTTCTCTAATGTATCAATAGGTTGTTATCTCTAGCATTTCAATTTCTATCTTTTAGGTGAGAAACAGTATGTAAACTTAGCTAATCGGATACTATGTGACGCTAGAAGTTTCAAAGATGCGATTAAAATGTTTCTCCCATACCCCCAAACTTAAATCTAACATTGTCCTC
>NW_020629622.1:542-993 GCF_003573695.1 Papaver somniferum
GGTTCGTCCTCAAACAATTATCACCTTAAGGCAGACAGTAACCCGCTTGCAGGAGATTCGCGGGTGTTTCGATTGGACTTACCTCCCGTACCAGACGGGCGATGAACCGTTGTCGTCAACTCCGGCCACGACTCCTATGCCGTGTACGAACCCGAGGGGCCGAGACGATATAGTAATCGTCGTCCTTCCCTGCACACAGTTTATATAGTATTTTTTTTTAATTATATAACCCTTCCGTAGGATTTTAAAAAAATGTCCAGTGTTCAATGTCCGGGAAAAAAAAATAATGTCCAAAAATAAAAGATTACAAAAATAAAAACTTTAATTACAGTTTCTAAAAAAAAAATTAATAAAAAAGAAAATATCTAAAAAAATTATAATAAAAAAAAAGTCCTTCGTCTTCTTTCCGTTCTTTTTTGCTTTAAGCTTTGCTCCTAGTCTTTATGAAATC
>NW_020629623.1:0-216 GCF_003573695.1 Papaver somniferum
TTTGGTGGGAAAACAAAGTCAATCTGGGGATCATAGCCTGGGCAAACCACATCAACCATAGGATGGGTTTCTAACGACTGAAATTCTTCATGGACATTATTAGGCTCGGGAAAACGAGTATGAAGGTAATCTTGTAAAATGGTCGAGGCAGAGATATCAAGTCCTAAGTGAAGGGACTTTCTGAGAGTTAAAGGTAAGGCACTAGGAAGGTGATAA
>NW_020629623.1:227-413 GCF_003573695.1 Papaver somniferum
TTTCTTGAATTTCCGTATCTTCAGAGTCCTTAAAATATTCAAGAGATTCTTCTAAGTTATTATCAGGTAGTGCATCTTTACTCATATCTACGGGTCTATCTTCTTCTTCCAAGACTATTGTTTCTAAGTCGCTAAACTCTAAAACAGTATTTTCTAAATGAACCCGTTCCTCTAAACCACTATCGG
>NW_020629623.1:613-2446 GCF_003573695.1 Papaver somniferum
TTCATTCTCAAGGGTATTATTGGATACACTATATTGGCAATTCAAGTTATTTCGAGCAATACTTTCGTTCGTCTCTAACTCAAGTCTACGTGTCGACTCAGCTATCCTCTCAAGGGTCTCTTCCAAAGAAAGTTCCCTTAGTTTAGGATCTAAGTTTTGAGTTAATCTATTGAGGATATCTTCTACAGATTCAGTTGTTGTTGCAGTTCTTTCGTCCATAACTACATTATTCACCTCATCTAATTTATATGTCGATTCAGTTAACTGACGTGATGACTTAGCTAAATTCCTGAGAGTCTCTTCTAGAGAAGGAATAGGAACTGAAGGATCATAATAAGGACTACTTTTCAATAGTTTGATTGTATCCTCTAGAGACGAAGAACTAGTACTATAATCTTCTTGCTCGTATGACTGATGCGCGTGCGGATAGTAATTGGGCTCACCATGGTATGAACCATAACCTTGAAAAGGTTGGCGTCCCCAGTCACTATTCTCACTATGGTCATAATACTGATGATGTCCATATTCAAATTCAGGTCGATACTCATTGTATTGGCTTCTATCATACCAGTTCGACATTCTTAATTGCAAGGGAATTTTACACAACCACAAACAAGGCCGACTCGACTCCACCAAAACAAACCTAAAGATTTCTAGCAAACAAAAAGCATGATGGATACACTTAGATTGTTTCTAGACCAGCTTCTATCTTTCGAAAGGGAATTCGTTGCAATTTGAGCAAACCCCTCTGGAATCAATCCGAGTCAAAGTAAGTTGAATTGAGGCGAGGGAAGCTCAGTGGAGCTTTGATACCCAAGGCCTCACCGCTATCACAAGGCGGCGCAGTCACGCATTCAACTCACAGAAACCATCATGAACTTTGAAGTGTGCTTAAAGAGCAACCAATATTTTTCGAACGAGTTTCCTATTAAGCTCGTTACCCTATCGGTCTCGTTCTATTCCAAATTTTAAGCTTGGGTTCGCGTTAGGTTTCGTTTTCCTAAGGCGGGCAAGAAGGGAGCGGTGATGAAATCCGAACCCTTATCTTGTATTGGCCAGGCCTTGCCCTTTACTAGGAAAATAAAGACAGTCCGGTTCGTCCTCAAACAATTATCACCTTAAGGCAGACAGTAACCCGCTTGCAGGAGATTCGCGGGTGTTTCGATTGGACTTACCTCCCGTACCAGACGGGCGATGAACCGTTGTTGTCGACTCGGGCCACGACTCCTATGCCGTGTGCGAACCCGAGGGGCCGAGACGATATAGTAATCGTCGTCCTTCCCTGCAAACAGTTTGTATTTATTTTTATTTTAATTTATAACCCTTCCGTAGGGTTTTTAAAAATAATGTCCAAAGTCCAGAATAAAGTCCAAATAAAAAGTCCAAAAATTACAAAAATTATGAAAAATAAAGCCTATTAACAAATTCTAAAAAAAATATATAAAAGCTATATACAAAAAAAGTAAAAATAAAATTAAATCCTAAAAAAAAAATTATGTCTTTTTTTTTCTTCTCTTTTAGCTTTTAGCTTTAAGCTTTTTGTTCCCAAGTCCTTAGTATTCCACTTCGAACCTGTAAATCAAAGACACAAAAAGAAACGTAAAAAGGAACAAATAATAATAAATAAATAAAAAATTAAACCTAAAAAAAAATCTATATACAAGTCCGCGTTGGCGGCGCCATTTTGTTGTAGTATTAAATTTGCGGTAAATACGGATTCGATGCTCGGACTTGAATAGATTTAAAAACAAAAATATGTACAAAATTGTCACAAGATCAAGAGGAACCAGGACTCAGGATTCCAATGTGTTTCATATTCAAGTGGCTCAGAAA
>NW_020629623.1:2646-3000 GCF_003573695.1 Papaver somniferum
CTGGAGAGTCTGTTCTTCGTGTTCTTGAAGCTTTTTAATGGCAGCAGCAGCAGCAGGTGAACATTGCTGTTTTTCCTTCTTCTTCGCTCCTCCTGGTTCTGTCTCGACCCCAAACTCTTCATAAAACCTTTTCTAACTTCTCTCCACATCTTATATACTTCACAGCTCAAAGAAATCCCGATAGAATCCCTTTTTTTTCTTCTCTGCCGTTGAAACAATAATCACCTCTGTCAGTGTTTGTACGCGTCTGTTAGCTATAAAATAGCCACCAAACTCTTCCTATGACTTGAACAGGACCAAATACATGATTATCCAGCGTAAAACTCTCCCAAAATCTCCACAAAATCTTTGAAA
>NW_020629624.1:0-582 GCF_003573695.1 Papaver somniferum
CTCTCGACCCACTTTATGCCATAAGCAGCAGCAACCTCGGGTGCGAGTTTAATACGACCCCGAGCATTCAACTTATATGGAACAATGGCCCTTACGGGATCGGCGACGTCACACAAAATTTTTATCATCCGAGTCAACTCGTCATACCAGTTTGAACACCACGCTTGTGTAAATTTTGGGGGAACTTTAGGTGATGGTACTGGTAAAATGAAAGGACGATCACGACAGTAACGAGGGCCATTGGGTTTAAAGACAAATCTCTGATAGCAATTCTTCACTAACTCAACATCGTCACCGGGAGGAAACATCGGATCTTGTATAGATGCCAAGCCCTGGTCATAATCTAACTTCCTAGCAACCCTGTCAACATTGTACCCAACGGCACAAAACTTCCCCCCGAAATACCATGGGATGAAACCCGGGGTAGCCATCGCTATAAAATCCCATTCATCATCATCAAGGTTTAAATGTTCCGATTCTAGCACATCACTAAGGAAAACAAAAACAGGACCCATAAACAACGCCGATCGAGGAACATCGTCATATGGACGTGCCCGGAAAGATTGCAACTCATCTACTTTC
>NW_020629624.1:593-1000 GCF_003573695.1 Papaver somniferum
GGGGGGGGGGGAAGTCGCCCAGAAGAACTGACAACATCTTCACTCCTTATGGCAAAGGTGTTAACCCCGGACCTGCTAGCGGGAAAACGCTCCCAAAACCACATCTGCAAGAAACTTGTTGACACGAAACTTTCAATCACATGTTGAGAACTGTTGGTAACTTCAATATCTGCAATCAATGTATCCAAATGACGATACACACCACCTAAGAACATGGGGGATAATGGATACGTAACCCCTCGAGCCATCTTGACAGCTAACCGGAAGACATCTTCTCGAATGATGTCCCTAGAGGAACATTCGAAGAAATCATGTATCAACCAGTATGTTAAGAATGCAGCCAAATCGGCATCATCACTATGACCATGAGAAGGGGGCTCGTAGGACTTCACAATAGAGGGAAGATC
>NW_020629625.1:0-172 GCF_003573695.1 Papaver somniferum
CTGATATCTTTGACACCTCAAACCTCGCCTGGACGAGAACATCGGGTTTGCATATGGTAATCTTGCAACCTGAGTTCAGTAATAGGTTGCAGTTTCATCCAATCTGATATATTGGACACCTCAAACCTCGCCTAGACGAGAACATATGGTAATATTGCAACCTGAGTTCATT
>NW_020629625.1:372-674 GCF_003573695.1 Papaver somniferum
GTCCAGGCGAGGTTTGAGGTGTCAAAGATATCAGATTGGATGAAACTGCAACCTATTACTGAACTCAGGTTTCAATATACCATATACAGACCCGATATTATCGTCCAGGCGAGGTTTGAGGTGTGAAATATATCAGATTGGATGAAACTACAACCTATTACTGAACTTAGGTTGCGAGATTTCCATATACAGACTCGATGTTCTCGTCCCGGTGAGGTTTGAGGTGTCAAATATATCATATTGTATGAAACTGCAACCTAATACTGAACTTTGGTTGCAAGATTACCATAGACAGACCCGAT
>NW_020629625.1:874-1000 GCF_003573695.1 Papaver somniferum
AGGTGTCAAATATATCATATTGGATGAAACTGAAACCTATTACTGAAATCAGGTTGCAAGATTACCATATACAAACCCGATGTTCTCGTACCGACGAGGTTTGAGGTGTCAAATATATCAGATTGG
>NW_020629626.1:0-338 GCF_003573695.1 Papaver somniferum
TATAGTTAGGATTTCCTTAGTTCTGTTTTACTTGAGGACAAGTAAAATTCAGGTTTGGGGGTATTTGATGAGTGCCAAATATTGTATATATTTATCCCTTTTTGTTGGCATTTTAACTCATATGTTGTGCATTAATTCTACATTTTACCCCATATTCTGTATTTTCATTGTTTTCATGAATAAATATTTTTATTAATTAATTTTGCATTTTTAGGTAATAAATAAAGTTTGGATGAGTCGCGGAGCGAAAAGAGCAGAAAAGTAGTGAAAAGCCGGGAGAAATTACGCAAGGAAGCCGCGAAGAATGGTGCGCACAACCTCATTTTCTACACACAAAA
>NW_020629626.1:538-1000 GCF_003573695.1 Papaver somniferum
CTGCAGTGCTGCTGCTTTTCTTCCCTTGCAGCTGCTGCTGCTGCCTTCATGCAGTTCCTGCTGCATCACTATCTGCCCTGAAGCTGCTGCTGCTGCTGATGCTGATGCCAAGCTGCTGCTGCCCTGCCACTTCTTCTGCTGCCAAGCCAAATCCAATTCCTCCCCAAAGGTCTAGCTAAAGACCCAATCCAACTGAGCCCAATTCAAATCAGTGAAACCCAAAGGCCCAGATTCTTGACTAAACCAAAAGCCCAAGGTCTAGTTCACTGAGGCCCATTTCACTAAGGCTCAAAGCCCAGTTTAGGTTAAGGTTAAGACCCAATCCAATTCAGGCTTAATCAAAAGCCTAAGTTTAAGGCCCAAAGCCCATTTGCACTTCAAAGATAACTGAGCCCAAGCTCAGTTCATTTTAACAAACCCATTAGTACTTTAAGCCCAACAGTTCCAAAAGGCTTCTAAGCC
>NW_020629627.1:0-271 GCF_003573695.1 Papaver somniferum
CATAGATCCATGCCTATATACATAAGAAATCAAGTTTTAGTAAATAGATTGTGTATATTCGGTAGTAATTTCCAAACATAATTTCCGATTATATATAATCGGAAACAAAACTGAGTACCTATCTACCGAATGAATTCTCGGCGGCATTAACTAACCCCGAGTTGGCAACAATTGTCTTGAACCTTTCACATTCACCGGATAAAGGCCACCCAAGCATTTTTGTTGGTGCGGCGGTAGGTTTGAGTAGACGGACCGCATCTTGATGATCCTA
>NW_020629627.1:471-755 GCF_003573695.1 Papaver somniferum
ACAAAGTATGGAAATATAACCCGAATGTACACATTCGGACGTAAGAAGACACATATTGTTCCCGAATAAAAAACAATCGGAAGCTAACTAAACATATTTGCAACCGAATATACATCAATTGTAGTTCAGAAGCTGTAAATTTTTCATCCTACACAATCGGAAGACAAAGTGTACATCTATAACCCGAATGTACAAATTCGGAAGTAAGAAGACACATATTTTTTCCGAATGAAAAACAATCGGAATATAACTAAACATGTTTACAACCGAATATTCATCAACTG
>NW_020629627.1:766-1000 GCF_003573695.1 Papaver somniferum
CAGGTAAAGAAAAGGGTGTTCTTGGTGGTCATGTGCACTTGATAATACCAAAATACCCCTCCATGTTTATTTCAGTGAAACATTGACCTAACAGAATAATACCATCACCATTAATCGTTCCTTCACTGTCACTAACAGCACCGCCTTCACCGCACTGAAACCACCTGCATCTCCATTGCCTCCAGCAACAACACACCACTTTCACTTCCGGCAACGCCAGTGCCAGCACCACCT
>NW_020629628.1:0-451 GCF_003573695.1 Papaver somniferum
CTCGATCTCCGAAAGCTAATGAGTACCTATCTATGAAATTACTCCAGATAGCGAGCGATCACTCAGCAATGAAACCGCCGGCCGGGGATGAGTACCTATCCCTTACGGGAATCGAACCCGTGTCTTCGACATGAAAAGACGATGTCCTAACCACTGGACGAAAGGGACAAAAAATGCTTCAGCTCGCGTCTAAGTTTGGGTATAGCGGGACTTGAACCTGCGTTCTTTTTCGCTTTCTTCTGGGCGTCCTTCCATTCGTCTTTGTCACCTACGGTAGAGATTGGATCCTGCTGGCCGCCGAAAGGGATTCTTGTTTTAGATCCTTGGGCAATCCCTTTTCTTAATACCCTTATTCTCCTTTCATCTGGAGAAAAGGTCCCTTCCCTCAATATCAAGATTGGGTCGAAGAGGCCAGATCTTGAATGAAATATCATGATTGGGTCAACCAGAT
>NW_020629628.1:462-745 GCF_003573695.1 Papaver somniferum
ACAAATCGCTCGAGAGGAATGAAAAGTCTCAATCACTGTCCTTTGATGCCGAAAGTTCTCATAGCAGGGGATCTATGAACTGGGGGAGAGGCCAAGGACGGGCTCGAACCGTCATTCCAGGATTTGCAGTCCAATACATTTCCATTATGTTACCTAGCCAACTCATTGCGTCTCATAAACTCTTTTTCTATTATATTAAGTTAACTGGGAGAGGTAGGATTCGAACCTACGTAGGAAAAACTCCAACAGATTTACAGTCTGTCGCTTTTGACCGCTCGGCCAC
>NW_020629628.1:756-1000 GCF_003573695.1 Papaver somniferum
TTCGTTAAAAGCGTACTTCTTTTATTTTGATCAAAGCAAGATGTTGCGAGAGGTCGTCAAGTTTACACTTCCCATTTCCTTGCTAGCTAGAGCAAATGGATCCGTCGGTGTCAATTGACTAAGATCCTCTTTGCCATTTGAACCAGCCCAAGAAAACGGATCTCGGTGCACGAGGGACTTGGATATATCGCCTTCTTTTTTCTTTTTGTTTATGAAGTCTCTCTCCCGGTCTCCAATCTATGAA
>NW_020629629.1:0-139 GCF_003573695.1 Papaver somniferum
CCAGTACCTATTATTCGTCGAAAGAAAGAAAACTACATTACATAAGTCAATTCTCATCTTGATTACATAAGACAATTCGATGCTCGGATGTGTTTCAAGATCGAAGAAAGGCGTGACTCTCCTCCTTTTAGGCGAAGGT
>NW_020629629.1:150-517 GCF_003573695.1 Papaver somniferum
TCCTCAGGGAATATAAGGTTTTCATGAGGCTGATCCTGAGCCGCCATCCAAGCACGAATACCCTCGTTTAAAAGAATATTTTTAGTGTAGAAAGTCTCAAATTCAGGATCTTCCGCTGCGCGCGTAGTTTGAGAATTCTCCTCAAAAAGGAGAAGTTGCATTGGAATCGAGAAAGGTTAGTTCATAATTGCGTAAAAGGAGTCGATGTTACGCGGCGTTCAGTCGAGAAGTGAATGATTTAGAAGGAATAAGTAAGAAATTGAGACGACTCTTTCCATCAAAAAAGTGACATAAGTTATGTTGTATAGAAAGTAAATTCTTATTTCAGCCAGCCCATCTAGGTTCATTGCACCACTTTCTTGTGGGT
>NW_020629629.1:913-1477 GCF_003573695.1 Papaver somniferum
GGAGCGTAGCGATCTACGGCCGGAGCTAGAGGTACCGGATTGGCTGAACTAGATTGGCCTTTCTCCATAGGAGAGGAGATGATGTGATCACAGATCCATTTATGATTACCTTCCCGGGAAAGAGAATCTATTCCAGTTTCAGCACCGGATCTTTTTTGCCCGATGCTTCCAGCAAGATCAGAAAAGGTTGTATTAAAGTTGCCATTTCTTCCTTCTTCAGAATCGCTTCCCATTGGTTGAGCGATTTCACATTCATTGCTACCCTCCTTTTTCTAGAAAAGGTATGGAAAAAATCCCAGATTTGAGCTTGACTATGAAAATAGCCCATTAAAGACTTTGGACGATCATTTACATGGACCCACTTTTCGTGGAATTTGTGGGAATTTGATGATCTATAAACCGTCCCTAACGAAGGATCGGCTCATCTTTGAGCATGATTCATCACTTCGTGCCGCCCTGACAAGCTTGCCAATAGCCTCATATCGGCTAAGCAGTGAATCGTGTCAAGCGTAGCTTTAAGTCCTCGAATTCTTAGTTAAAACGTCTACAACCTGCTTTTTATTG
>NW_020629629.1:1488-1937 GCF_003573695.1 Papaver somniferum
CTTGGAGCAGATTTTTTGTCACTGCTTAAAGTGATTGCGACGACCACGAAGAAACAACAAATCCCAACTACAGATATATAAGAGCCAGAACTGCTAATGGCATTCCATCCAGCATAAGCATCTGGATAATCTGGAATACGACGTGGCATACCTGAAAGACCTAAGAAATGCATTGGAAAGAAGGTCGAATTAACCCCGAAAGAAGTGATCCAAAAATGGATTTGGCCTAATTCGTCGAAAGATACATAGACTTCGTTAAAGACCTATAGGACCTGCTGCCAAGTAGATCCAATTTCTGCGTCGGTGTCGAATATTCATTCTTCACTCACTGAGAATGGCAACTGGCCTCTCTCGATCTGAATGACGGCTCGCAGTTGATTTAATTGAAGCAGTTGATCTAGTAGAGGCGTATCTCACAGTTGGTTTAATGGAATCTGTCTCTCAAGGAG
>NW_020629629.1:1948-2237 GCF_003573695.1 Papaver somniferum
CTCGGTCGCTGGATTCGCGCGTTAAAGCCCATTCATTCCTTACGGATGGAGTAGACCGATGGCTCGCTTTCGCTCGTCGAAGCGCGAAGCTATGTGTGAGAGGTCGAACCAATAGGTGTATTATATCATTTCCTCTTTATTCTTTCTGCCGTTAACCAACCTCCCCTTGCCCATCTTCTCTACTGAAGATGGCCGTCCAAGATTCTTGTTTGCGAACCCCCGTTACCGGATTGAATATCTTCGGCAGCCACTACCCACGAAAGAAAAGAGGATATGTTTACAGCTAGGA
>NW_020629629.1:2248-2450 GCF_003573695.1 Papaver somniferum
TCAATACGGACAAAACAAAAGCAAGATTCACGAGAATGACCTGTCATCTTAGAAGGGATGAAAACTTGGGACTAGGACTCTTTTAGTCTATTTTATAGCACGATTGTTAAGAACCCTTTCTTTTTATGCCTACTAGTCTTTCTCGTTTGGAAAATTATAAACCATGTTCTACGCACGTGGATGCGCGCGCTAACGCGCAACG
>NW_020629629.1:2723-3000 GCF_003573695.1 Papaver somniferum
CGGCGCAACGCCCATTCCTAACCTGCAATCTTTTAGGGCAACACTTGCTGATAGACACGAGACCAGCACGTGACCATAAGGATATTATGCAACCAATAGCAATACTAAAGAAAAAATACAATGGGCTGATACGCATACATGATATGGGCTTGACTAATGATATTGGGCTACTTGAATGGGCAATGCTGCGTTGGGTGTAACAAAGCCTCCCCCCTACTGACCTCAGGCGTTGAAATCGGGGTAGCGGGCCTTTTTCGCTAAGAGACGGGAGTTTCAA
>NW_020629630.1:0-630 GCF_003573695.1 Papaver somniferum
AGTTGGAGAATAGTTGAGAAATCTCAATATTGATTGATAATAATGTATATTGTACATAGGACTTGTCTCATATTTAAATAATTGTAAAACTCAAACTTGGAAAATAAGAAATCCCTAAAATAAATAAAGTTCTAGAATTAAATAACTTCTAAAAATAAGTAATTCTAAAAATAAGAAATACTACTCTAAATTAATTAGGCTCTAATTATAATAATAAAAATATGAACCTTAAATCTAACGGATGTCCTACATCAGGCCTGCCATCTTGAAAAGAATTCGTCCCGAATTGAGAAAGTACCGAAAAAACATGTACTACATCATGTCCGCCATCTTGAAAACAAGTCGTCTTCGATTTCACCAGATATTGTAAACGACCCACCCCAACAAATAATATACTTTGAGTAAGTTGATGATCGTAGAGTAGAACACCATAAAATTGATTGTTGAACACAAAAGTTGATGTCGACGTTAGCAACAATTGGAGTAGTAATTATCTCGCAATACTTTTGACTCAGGAAAATATTTTTGCATAGATTTTGATTTTCAAGAAGAATGGCATTAGGCGACTCACAAGAAGATGGTGTCTCTGGTGTTTCCGGTGTTGATATTGGCGAAACTTCTTCGTCACTG
>NW_020629631.1:0-602 GCF_003573695.1 Papaver somniferum
TCTAGCAAGGTCATTTAAGAGAACTACGGTTGAATTTGATTCCTATTGAGGATACTTAGGAAGCCAATGATGGTTCAATCAACGTTGAAATATGGAGGTGATTTTGTCTATTGATCGTCTCATGCATGAATGCATGATCCGAGGTGGAGAATTGTTGGTAGGATGGTCAAGGACTAGATTAGGAAATCTAGTTGGTTAAGGAAACCAAGTAATTGTGTCCTAAGTATAGAAGCTTAAGAGGTTTGTTCTTAGATCTAAGTTAGGAAACCCTATACTTATAGGAAAATATTCCTTGTTAGGGAATGTGTCCACTCCTATTGATGTGTAATAGAGAGAACTAGAGAAAACACACCAGAACTAAGTAAGAGTTCTCTTCTTCTCGTCTAAAGGCTTTGTATATTCCAACCTATACGGTGATATATAAAATTGCTTATTCCTTCCCGAGGATTAAACCTCGTTAAATACTTGTTCTTCTTGTGTATGTGATTGTGTTCTTGGCGATATTGAGATACCTCGTAGTAGTGCAAACCTAACGCTTCCGCAGGCTTTGGCGCAACAATTGGTATCAGAGCAAGGAGACGCTCTTGGATACGGGTTACTCA
>NW_020629631.1:613-1000 GCF_003573695.1 Papaver somniferum
CTAGTGCAAACCTAACGCTTCCGCAGGCTTTGGCGCAACAATATATAGAACTACAACTCTTAAATAAAATTGTTTGAACTCTTAACTACACCTTTTCGATTGAATTTACCCATTTTTTTAAAAAGGAATTATGAATTGACTCATTATATCCAAGGATATGTTTTGGCAAATGTTTGGGCATTGCGACATTCACTTAGCATCTTATTTAGCTTCTGCACAGTCACAGGCAGGAAAAATGTAATGTGATATCCTTACACGGCAACATACACATCAAGAAAAGATGCACTCCATTGCTCTGCTTCTATGTGTGTCAGCTTGACTCATAATTGGTTTAGCTGGCACTGCCTGTTCTTTGGGTTAGCATTTTAGATACATAATATCCATTTG
>NW_020629632.1:0-200 GCF_003573695.1 Papaver somniferum
ATCAGAATCCTTAACATCATCAACAGATTGATTCTCGTGTATCGGCACATCAGGGGAAACATCACATGGAATACTAGAAGAAATATCATGCATTAAGGTCGGGGCAGAGAAGCCTAATGTATTTGAACCCAAAGGTTCCATAACATTTTCAGTATAGACATGTTCTTCTAACATAACATCATAATCATCATCATCATCAT
>NW_020629632.1:400-728 GCF_003573695.1 Papaver somniferum
ATCCAATTGGACAAAACAATTGATATTTTGACGAATAGCGATGGTCCTATGGTGTGGAAAAAATTTTTGGAAAAATTGATTAGTGAGTTGTTCCCAAGTGGTGATTGATTGTGGTCTCAAACCGTAAAACCATGCTTTGGCCCTTTCCTTTAAAGAAAATGTAAACAAACGCAATTCCAGAGAGTCTTCGGACATATGATCAGGTTGTATAGTCCGACAAATTTGCTCAAACTCTCTTACATGAGTATAGGGGTTCTCAGAATCGAACCCTCGAAATATAGGAAGTATTTGTATCATGCTTGCATTTATTTTAAAAGGGTTATTGGTT
>NW_020629633.1:0-514 GCF_003573695.1 Papaver somniferum
GCAATTTACGTTTCTACAGTTTAAATTTTACACTATTACTTTTAAATAATATTTTTTGTTATATTTTTTTTCCTTTCAATTTCGATTAATTCAAAAATAAATAAAAATTAGAAGAAAAAAAATAAAAAAAAAACAAATTGAATTTGCTTTTAGAAAATAAAATAATAGATAAGCGAAAAATAAAATATAATAAATCAAACTATGCTTTAAAATTTATTTTTTTCGGGGCTACTTTCATGATCGGTAGACGACTAATTTGCCAAAATTACCAATTACATAAGTAGAAATATTCATGTGTTTATAAGTTTGTGAATATTTATTTCTGGGGATGTTTTATAATCGACAGATAACTAATTTTCCAAAATTACCGATTATTAAAGTCGAAAAATTCGAAATTTTATAAATTTGTTTCAGGGAATATCTCCATATCGGTGGATATATATAACTTGACGAAACTATTAATTATGAAAGAAGAAAAATTCATTTTGGGGCTTATTGTACAATCGGTAGAAAT
>NW_020629633.1:525-1000 GCF_003573695.1 Papaver somniferum
TGAAGATCTCCATATCGGTGGATATATATAACTTGACGAAACTATTAATTATGAAAGAAGAAAAATTCATTTTGGGGCTTATTGTACAATCGGTAGAAATAGAAGTTGTCAAAATTGCCGCTTATACAATAATTTTAACAAAAATATGTGAAATTATTTCTTCTTTGTTTAAAAAGTAGAAAAAGTTAATTAATTACTCCTCAACCCAGTTTGTTTGCCAAAATAGGAGTTTGCAGAAACTAAATAGAATTCACTTCCACTGACGCTATAAATAGATAATTTTAGTGGAAACTATAGAAAAAAATTGATACCTTTTCTCCGAGGAAAACTCCATTTTGATAAATAAACAAGGACGAAGGGAATATAACTAGATCAGTCAAACAACTGAACCGCGTGTAAAAGGGATTTTTTTCAAATTACTTCAAAATACCCCTATTTTGTTTAGGGATATGAAAAGATGATCCTGTTCCCAATG
>NW_020629634.1:0-574 GCF_003573695.1 Papaver somniferum
ATTAAACAAAATTTTAAAACTTAATGACGATAGATTAAGGGTTTCGTTAAAGATTCAGACTTATAAGTGGAAGAGGTCAATAAGAAATCTGACAAACATTGGTAGGTTTAGTGCTCAGGTGTATATTCCGACATAGTAGGAGATGACATTGAAGATTATATGAACAATATTGGTAGGTTTATGATTCTGATGAAGATTCTGAGTTAGTGGAATAAGAGATTATTTAGGATAATATAACATATATTAGTATATTTAAAGCTTCAATGAAGATTCCGACTTAGTCGAAGAGGTCAGTGATGAGTGCCAAATATTGTATATATTTATCCCTTTTTGTTGGCATTTAACTCATCTTTTATGCATTAATTCTACATTTTATCCCATATTCTGTATTTTCATTGTTTTCAAGAATAAATATTTTTATTAATTAATTTTGCATTTTTAGGTAATAAATAAAGTTTGGATGAGTCGCGGAGCGAAAAGAGCAGAAAAGTAGTGAAAAGCCGGGAGAAATCACGCAAGGAAGCCGCGAAGAATGGTGCGCACAACCTCATTTTCTACACACAAAAGCGCCTCC
>NW_020629634.1:585-1000 GCF_003573695.1 Papaver somniferum
GGTAGTTGAATCCAACGGTTGCTCCCTTGCTGTTCATCAAAGTTTGATATCTCCGCCTTACACTACAGCACCTAACCCCATCTGGAGCCGTCAGCTTCGTTGTATCACCTAATCCAACGGTCACTCAGAGCTTGTTTACATCGTGCCGTTCGATTCAATTAGTAACTGATTATCCAATGGATCTCCTCGCTGCGCATCAACTTCAGATGATCCCGCCTCACACCCTAGCTACCGAACACATACACCCTAAACAAACGCATCCCTTCTCCCAAAATCAACTGAGCTCCTTCTTCCCCGACATTTGCAGAGCCACCTCTCTGCCACCACCTTCCCCGACCATTTCCAGCCACCACCTCACCTCTGCAACACCATCACTTCTTCACCAACATCATCAGTACCTCCCCAGTCCGTTCCT
>NW_020629635.1:0-335 GCF_003573695.1 Papaver somniferum
TTCAGCTGTTACAGAGAAGTGATGTTGCGAATTTGAGACGCTGTTCTTCCTTGCGACGTTTGTTCTTCAGCAGCAGCAGAAAACGGACAGTTCAGCTGTAACTTCCTGCAACTTGATCTTCTCAGCTCTGTGGTGCTCTAAACTACTCCAAACTATTCGTCCCCCTTCCAGGGGACCGAAGCATCCTATTTATACAAAAAAGGGTCATTGAATCTTTCCCAAATCGCTTCGAAATCTCTTCTTTCCTTCCTTGGCAGTCACGGCAATAATCTCTTCCCTAATTCGTTTCACGCGTTTCTGAGCTCTCCCAATTATATCAAACTCTTCCTTAGATA
>NW_020629635.1:400-1000 GCF_003573695.1 Papaver somniferum
AATATATATCTTTGGAACGAATTTCTTGTCTTTAATCTCTCTGAATGTCCAAAAACAAACTCGACAGGGACTTGTTTCCTTATTTGCTCTGTTTCCTTTTTCCGGCAATTCCAGCCCAATTCGATCGGTCCAATTGCTTCTAATGAACTTGTTAAGTCATATCAAGTCCAGCCCAATCAATTTCCAGTGTTTAATCTCCTTGAAAACGCTTCAATAATCATTTCAAATCTTAACAGCGTAAACGAGTGCTTTCCCGCCAAATTCTATAATTCAAATCGTGAAGAAGGTGTCCCCCTATCCTGTGTTGTTCTCCCTTTAGCAGCTGCCTGGAAATAGGTTACCCCTTATTCAAAGCGAGAGTCCGAATAGAAAATGTCCTCCCAGGTGCCTTTAACAACTTTTCGAGCCAATTTCGCCGCAAAAGCTTATTTCTCCAAAAACACCTACAAAGAGATAAAATGCCGAAATAAATACAAAAATGGGTACTAACAATATACACAATAGAGATGAAAATAGACACATAAATGCGTCTATCAAATACCCCCAAACTTATTATTTGCTAGTCCCGAGCAAATCAAAACTACAAAATAAAATCCTAAC
>NW_020629636.1:0-264 GCF_003573695.1 Papaver somniferum
ACCTGGGGGAGGCTGAGAATTACTAGACTGACCTTGATTCTGGCCCTTAGACCAAGAAAAATTAGGATGGTCTCTCCAACCAGGATTGTAGGTCTCTGAGTATAGGTCAAACTTCTGACGGTTCTCAAACCTAGCATTGTTATAGACAGCATGGGCTTGTTCTTCACTAACCTGACCTTCCCAAAATGAGTTATCGGGCTCTATTCCACAACTAGAGACTTGAGAGGCTCTATTAGGTTCAACAAGGGACCTATTTTTAGACTG
>NW_020629636.1:294-649 GCF_003573695.1 Papaver somniferum
TCTTCACTAACCTGACCTTCCCAAAATGAGTTATCGGGCTCTATTCCACAACTAGAGACTTGAGAGGCTTTATTGGGTTCAAAAAGAGACCCATGTTTAGGATGATTTAATTCCAAAGCTTCTAACCTTCTAGACAAAGCAGCAAACTTAGCATCTGACCCGAAGCTGGTATCTACTACATTGGTGCTACTTTTATTGACCAAGAGTCTTTTAGGGGGTTCAACACAAGACTCCCACTGTTGGGATTTTTCAGCAATAGCTCCTAAGAAGGTAAAAGCATCATCAGCATTTTTACTGGTGAACTCACCAGCGCACATAGACTCAACCATGGCTTTGGTCGAATAGTCTAAACCAT
>NW_020629636.1:660-1000 GCF_003573695.1 Papaver somniferum
AGACTCCCACTGTTGGGATTTTTCAGCAATAGCTCCTAAGAAGGTAAAAGCATCATCAGCATTTTTACTGGTGAATCTACCAGCGCACATAGACTCGACCATAGCTTTGGTCGAATAGTCTAAACCATTATAAATAATCTCAACAAGTTTCATCTTATCAAATCCATGGTGAGGAAACTGGGATAGGAGATCATTGAATCTCTCTAAAAACCTATAAAGAGACTCTCCCTCTTGTTGCACACTAGCACTAATTTTCTGCCTAACAGCTGCAGTTTTATGCTTAGGGTAGAATTTCATATAGAAAGCAGCAACAAGTTCCTGCCACGTTTCAATGGACTCA
>NW_020629637.1:0-416 GCF_003573695.1 Papaver somniferum
TGATTGAACCTTATCTAAATAAGTAGTGTTACCAATTATAACCTCGTTATCTTGATTATGTGAAAAAGTATCTTCATTCTCAAGGGTATTATTGGATACACTATATTGGCAATTCAAGTTATTTCGAGCAATACTTTCGTTCGTCTCTAACTCAAGTATACGTGTCGATTCAGCTATCCTCTCAAGGGTCTCTTCGAAAGAAAGTTCCCTTAGTGTAGGATCTAAGTTTTGAGTTAATCTATTGAGGATATCTTCTACAAATTCAGTTGTTGTTGCAGTTCTTTCGTCCATAACTACATTATTCACCTCATCTAATTTATACGTCGATTCAGCTAACTGACGTGATGACTCAGCTAAATTCCTGAGAGTCTCTTCTAGAGAAGGAATAGGAACTGAAGGATCATAATAAGGACTAC
>NW_020629637.1:427-2397 GCF_003573695.1 Papaver somniferum
CAGCTAAATTCCTGAGAGTCTCTTTTAGAGAAGGAATAGGAACTGAAGGATCATAATAAGGACTACTTTTCAATAGTTTGATTGTATCCTCTAAAGACGAAGAACTAGTATTATAATCGTCTTGCTCGTATGATTGATACGCGTGCGGATAGTAATTGGGCTCATCATGGTATGAACCATAACCTTGAAAAGGTTGGCGTCCCCAGTCACTATTCTCACTATGGTCATAATACTGATGATGTCCATATTCAAATTCAGGTCGATATTCATTGTATTGACTTCTATCATACCAGTTCGACATTCTTAATTGCAGGGGAATTCTACGCAATCACAAACAAGTCCGACTCGACCAAATCAAACCTATAGAATCTAGCAAACAAAAAGCATGATGGATCCACTTAGATTGTTTTCTAGACCAGCTTCTATTCCTTCGAAAAGGAATTCGTTACAATTTGAGCACACCCCTCTGGAATCAATCCGAGCTAATGTAAGTTGAATCGAGGCGAGGGAAGCTCAGTGGAGCTTTGATACCCAAGGCCTCACCAATATCACAAGGCGGCGCAGTCACGCATTCAACTCACAGAAACCATCATGAACTTTGAAATGTGCTTAAAGAGCAACCAATATTTTTCGAACGAGTTTCCTATTAAGCTCGTTACCCTATCAGTCTTGTTCTATTCCAAATTTTAAAGCTTAGGTTCACGTTCGGTTTCGTTTTCCTAAGGCGGGCAAGAAGGGAACGGTGATGAAATCCAAACCCTTATCTTGTAATGGCCATTCCTTGCCCTTTACTAGGAATTTAAAAACAGTCCAAATTCGTCCTCAATCAATGAATCACCTTAAGGAATACAGTAACTCGCTTACAGGAGATTCGCGAGTGTTTCGATGGACTTACCTCCCGTACCAGACGGGGGATGAACCGTTGAAGTCGACTCGGGCCACGATTCCTATGTCATGTACGAACCCGAGGGGCCGAGACGATATCGTAATCGTCGTCCTTCCCTGCAAACAGTTTGTATTTAAGGATACCCTTCCGTAGGGTTTAAAAATAAAAATAAAAATGTCCAAAAGTCCAGAATAAAGTCCAAAAAAAAGTCCAAAAATTACAAAAATTATGAAAAATAAAGCCTATTTACAAATTCTAAAAAAATAAAATAAATAAAAGCTATATACAAAAAGAAAAAAAAATAATAATAAAAATTAAATCCTAAAAAAAATTATGTCTTTTTTTTTTCTTCTTATTTTAGCTTTTAGCTTTAAGCTTTTTGTTCCCAAGTCCTTAGTATTCCACTTCGAACCTGTAAATCAAAGACACAAAAAGAAACATAAAAGGGAACAAATAATAATAAATAAAAAAAATTAAACCTAAAAACAAATCTATATACAAGTCCGCGTCGGTATATTAAGATTGCGGTAAATACGGATTCGTTGCCCGGACTTGAATAGATTTAAGAACAAAAATATATAAAAAATTGTCACAGGATCAAGAGATACTAGGACTCAGGATTTCACCAATTCTTATACTCATGCGATTCATGTATTTATTCTAAACAGTTATAGCTTCTAAACATCGACTCTTTATTTGCCAAAATAGATTTTAAAAATATTAAGTGTAAATCTTAAGCATGGCCTATCAAAAGGATTAGTCCCAAGCATAAACCATCAAATGAAATCACAAATAATTAAGAAAAATCATAATTCAATTCATAATAATGCAAATAGTCATAAAAGAATTAAATAAAAATTATTCATGCATAAAGAATGGTTTCCTCCATCATCCCAGTATTGGGGTTTAGCTATTCATCTCAATCACACACTCAACATATTAATTCAAAGCTCAAAGTGTGATTAAAAGAGTCAAAAGTTATAAAATAGTAGTTCTGAGACTTACAAAACACGTCCAGAAAAGAACGACAACAGAAAACTGCAGCGAACTGCGACACCTCTCTTCTGTTGTTGAGCTGCTGAAA
>NW_020629637.1:2408-3000 GCF_003573695.1 Papaver somniferum
CACGTCCAGAAAAGAACGACAACAGAAAACTGCAGCGAACTGTGACACCTCTCTTCTGCTGTTGAGCTGCTGAAAATAAGACTGTTCTGGAGTTGCTGAAAAAAGACTGTCCTGGAGGGTCTGTTCTTCGTGTTCTTGAAGCTTTTTAATGACAGCAGCAGCAGCAGGTGAACATTGCTGTTTTTCCTTCTTCTTCGCTCCTCCTGGCTCTGGCTCGACACCAAACTCTTCATCCCCTTTCTATGACGTAAACCCACTCTTATATAGCCCTCAAATCCCCCAAAAATCTCTACTAACAGCGACCATTCTTTTTATTCTTCTCCGCATGCAGTTGAGAGAAAATCTCTCCTGTGACTCTCTACGCGTGTTGTTAGCTATGAAATAGCAACCAAACTATTCTTAGGACTTGAACAGGACCAAATACATGTATATCCAGCGTGAAAGTCTCCCAAAAATTTCTCACAAAATATTTGAACGTGAACAGCAACATACGTGTCCTGTTTGGACTTTGATTTCTTCTCCCGGTCATTCCAGCCACTTCTGGCCCTTAAAATCACCCCTGTTAGCTTCCTATAAGTCCATAGAGTAAGCC
>NW_020629638.1:0-304 GCF_003573695.1 Papaver somniferum
CTCACACAAATCAGAATCATCAACATCATCATAAGAATTATTCTCATGCATCGGCAAATCAATGGAAACATCACAACGTGACCCAAGTAGAGAATCAGACACAACAATTATATTTTCATGCATATTAGTGTCAACAGAAGATTCTATATTACCTAAGTCATCTTCATAGGACAGATGCACATGCTCAAAATCAGTATCAACATCACATGTATATGGAATACTAGAAGAAACATCATTCATGAAGGTCGAGGCAGAGAAGCCTAATGTATTTGAACCCAAAGGTTCCATAACATTTTCAGTATAG
>NW_020629638.1:315-493 GCF_003573695.1 Papaver somniferum
TCATAAAATTTTCAGTATAGACATGTTCTTCTAACATAACATCATATTCATCATCATCATCATGATAGGGATTTTGCAATCTAGGATAATTTTCAATCCTAAGGTCGGAGCTATCACAAGAATAAGACTCTAAATCATGGGGGTGACTCATACCATGTGGTGTTGTCCCTGTTTCCCT
>NW_020629638.1:693-1000 GCF_003573695.1 Papaver somniferum
GTACTCCGAGAGAAAGTATTCTCAGTCAGAGGATTCGATGAGAGACCCGTGTCTCAATACTCACATCTGATTGCTGGATCAGGAGTTCGTATAATTATGGGTTTACGATTTTAGCCTTTGTAGAAAATCCACCATCTACATTAAGTCCCCTGCTTAATGAGGAAAGCCGTGTTCCTCAGTCAGCATTGAATGGTGATTTTCCGGTCATAACAATATAAGTAATTGAACTTAGTCGTAAGTTAAAACGTTACCGGATTTTGATAGTACGAGCAAACCATGACTTGAATGAAGATCCCAGTGGCATGAT
>NW_020629639.1:0-356 GCF_003573695.1 Papaver somniferum
ATGGTTAAAATGATTGCTAAGCATGATTACCCTCTCAACATGGCTCAACATTTTTACTTTAGAATGTTTTGCAAGTCTTTGAACCCTGCTGTTAAGATCATGAGTAGAAACACAACCAGAAGTGATGTGATGAAGTTTTTTCATGAACAGAAACTAGAATTGCAAGTAGAATTGGATAATCTGACCTCTAGATGTTGTCTTACAACTGATATGTGGACTGCTAAGCATACTAAAGATGGGTATTGTTGTGTAACATGCCACTACATAGATGATGAATGGAATTTGGTTAAGAAAACATTAACTTATATTTTAGTGCCAGCACCACACACATGAGATGTTCTCACAGAATATATCAA
>NW_020629639.1:367-1000 GCF_003573695.1 Papaver somniferum
TAAGAAAACATTAACTTATATTTTAGTGCCAGCACCACACACAGGAGATGTTCTCACAGAATGTATCAAAACTTGCACTATTGAATGGAACATAGATAGGAAATTCCTTTCTTTAACTGCTGATAATGTTGCTGCTAATGGTGTGATGATGAGAAATTTGATTAAGTGGCTAAATAATAAGGATTGTCTAGTTCTTGATGGGGAATTATTTCACATGAGGTGTGCCAACCACATTCTTCATTTGGTTGTCCTAGATGGTATGAAAGTTGCTGCTAAGTTTGTGCAATCAATTAGAGATTGTGTTAAGTATGTTAAAGCTTCACAAGCTAGGAAAGAGAGGTTTGAAACGGCACTGTCACAATGTAGGTTTTCTAGAAAGGCAGTTAGTCTTGACGTGGACACTCGATGGAACTCAGTTTTTCTTATGCTTAAAAATGCAATTGAGTTGAAAAAAGGGTTTCAAAGATTTGTTGTCCTTGATCCTGAATTCGATTGTATACCAAGTGAAGACGAGTGACAACAAGGGGTAGTTATTTGCAAGTGTTTAGAGGTGTTTAATGATGTTTCAACCAGGTTTGCAGGGATGAAGTATCCAACTGCAAATATGTACTACAATGGGGTCTATGAAGTTAA
>NW_020629640.1:0-427 GCF_003573695.1 Papaver somniferum
TTTT
The DNA here is from genome assembly GCF_003573695.1 of Papaver somniferum. Taxonomy (NCBI): domain Eukaryota; kingdom Viridiplantae; phylum Streptophyta; class Magnoliopsida; order Ranunculales; family Papaveraceae; genus Papaver; species Papaver somniferum. The sequence goes on from NW_020629640.1 coordinate 5, forward strand.
AATTGTGTCTTGTGTAGTTACATAAGATCTCATAGCAAATGAACAACTCTTTAACTAGTTCATTTGAGTCAACTGAACTAGTTATGGTGAAGAAGAACAAGATTAATATCAAATGCTCATATGGTTAACCTTTTGGGTTACTATATTGAACCAACATACACGTACACATTTGGGCATGGTTTTGACGAACCCAGTAAACGTCTACCCAAGTATGTGTGACAAGCTAAGTTTTCGATCTAATGGTTGAGAAATATTAGCTTGAACCTAAATCAGGTTTTCATCTAACGGTGAATAAGGATTGTTTTTTAACTAAGGCAAAACCCTGATTTGAAGGCTATATAAAGGAGACATCTAGCATTGTGCAAAACTAATCCCCACACGTCTGTGTGCTACTAGTGCGCCCGCTAGAGTCGATCTCCATTA
>NW_020629640.1:627-1000 GCF_003573695.1 Papaver somniferum
TGAGAGTTTAGATTACATAACCATGTATTCCTTAATCCGAAGTTTTCGAACTTTGTTGATTGAGAGAAACCGGAGGAATTGGCTTTGCCAAGTCCACGAACTCAGTTTGCGAACTCAGTCCGCGAACCGACGGAAGTTCTCTTACCGAGAATTTCTACTGGGATTTTCCAAAAACTCATTTGCGTGTTTAGTCCTTGAACTCAGTCCGCGAACCTAGTCCGCGAACTGGCGGAAGTCTCTTTGCCGAGATTTTTGCTGAGTTTGGAAAACTCTGCCGGTTGCCTTAAGTCCGCGAACTTGTTTGTGAGCTTAAGTGGTTATGATCTAAAGATGTGCTCTGAACATGAAACTTAAATTAATAAGGAATGCTTTA
>NW_020629641.1:0-601 GCF_003573695.1 Papaver somniferum
CTTTTAACTAGGAAGGCAAAATAAGACCACATAAGAAAATGAGTAAGCAAGTAAGCTTGCGAGAATGATTATATGTAAGCAAACAAGCTTGCGAATATGTACATGGAAATGAAACTGAGGCAGTGAAAATGCCGCAGACTTGATACTATGATCATACTGTTATGAGATACTAATAGTGCAGGAAAGAAGAAAGATGAAACACAAGTAAGAACTTGTGAGGAACAATAACTACACGAAGAGGAATGCATACACTAAAGAAAAAGCCAGAGAAATGGAGAATGGAGGCAATTTAAAGCTATATCAATTTTAGCGTGCAAAATGAGCTAAGTAACACAAACATTAGCTATACATTGCAATAGATAAGCATTCTCATCATACAAGCATCATACTCGCATCATAAAAGCATTGCATAAGCATTTCATAGCATAAACATCGCATACAAATTTCATAACATAATCATCACATAAGCTTTATATTCGCACAAGTACTTTACAAAACTGTACGGAATACAATAATATCGCAGAATTTAGCAGAATTATTCAGGATTACTCAGAATTTCACAGGATTATTCAGAATTTCGCAAGATTATTCAGAATTTCGT
>NW_020629642.1:0-1000 GCF_003573695.1 Papaver somniferum
TGTATGTCTGCTCGTGTCAGACAAGTGTCTCTTTGTCTGGTCATATCTATGTCAGCCTAACTTCCTCTCGGCCGTTGATCTGGGATCTTCCTCGGGACTGGGTGTGTTAATACCCAAGAGGTATTATCTGGTGCTCCTCTGAGCCATCATACCTTTGTGGTCCTCTGTCCCTAACCGTCAGATCTGCTGACCGATGGCATCTTCTGATGAGATGCTTGCCATCATGTTTTGATGTCTCGCTTCGCATGCCTTCGACGTGTCTCTTTCTGTACACGTGGTGGATGATGAAAGGTGTACATACACATAATATCTATTCCAACATGAAAATCTCTGTGAATTGTCATGGAACTACGAATCTTCTAAATACCCTTGTTCCATCTTGCTTGAAACCTGAATAATGCATAACAGAACATCACCTGTACGTCAGCATCCACATATGATAGCCAAAGCTCCAACTTATGAAACAACAATTCAAGTTACTTTTTTATTCAAGTGCTTAAATTCCCACTGGACAGCATGAAAAAAAGGTCTCCTACGTATCCAATGTACATTATTAGGAGAAACATCTTGGACCACATACACTACAACTTTCAACTTTGGAGAGGTGGAGTCGTATATAGCCCATTTAACAACGCTTCTCCCAGAGCTATCTAGTAAATTACTCTTCAATTTTACTAGATAGCAAAATATTAACATGTAGGTGTATATCTTACCTCAAAAATAGTTTTTGATCTTTCCCAACCGCATCATATCCTCCATATTTTCTTGTTCGTGATTATCGTCATAAAAGAAAATCCTGATGGAGAAAGAGATGGATTCCGGTAGAGAGATATCGAAAGATCAAAAGGAAAGAGAAAAAAATAAATAATATGTGCCCTAAATTGCATACGATTTTTGGTAACAAAAATATTTGGTAAGCGGAATAAATTCCCTTAATTGCAGCTTTATTGGCTGATAAAGTCAAGTAGTTAAGTCATAGGTTGAAAGTTGTAAAAAAAGG
>NW_020629643.1:0-235 GCF_003573695.1 Papaver somniferum
TTGCAATCAATGTTAGCTATGGTAACAAAACACTCAATATTCACCGTTAGATGAAAACCTGATTTAGATTCAAGCTTATATCTTTCAACCGTTAGATCGAAAACTAGCTTGTTACATGATGAGTGCTAAAAAGTGCATATTTCTATATATTTTTCTTGGCATTTAACTCATCCTTTGTGCATTAATTCTACATTTTATCCCATATTCTGTATTTTCATTGTTTTCAAGAATAAAT
>NW_020629643.1:435-832 GCF_003573695.1 Papaver somniferum
CACCAAACGTTTTCAAACCAGCTGAGCCAAAGCAAACACAAAACCAACAGTGGGCTTGCTCCCATTCAAAAACCAAATTTTATTTTCTTTTAAAATAAATAAATAAATAAATAAATATTTTTTAAATAATTATTTAACTAAAGTCAAGATTTTTCGGTCAATGCCAGTCAACGTCAATTCCCAAGTACCAAATGCAAAGCTGGACAAATGTTAGACCAAATTCTAAAACTGGACAAAACTTGAGTACCAAAAACAAAATAACCCTCAAGTAAATAGGAATTAACTTTTGTGTAATTTACTTTAATTATAATAAAACAATTATAATGCGGAAATATAAAGTAAATGACACAACAAGATTTTGTTAACGAGGAAACCACAAATGCAGAAAAACCCCGGG
>NW_020629643.1:843-1000 GCF_003573695.1 Papaver somniferum
CACAACAAGATTTTGTTAACGAGGAAACCACAAATGCAGAAAAACCCCGGGACCTTGTCCAGAATTGAATATTCTCAGGATTAAGCCGCTACACAAAATTAAACCAACTTCGTATAGTTTAGACCAAGAAACTAAACCTATAGTTCACCTAGTTCCG
>NW_020629644.1:0-438 GCF_003573695.1 Papaver somniferum
CCTAGGAAGGACAGAATTTGCTGGAGAAGGCAGTAAAGAAGTGCATCAGAAGTTACAAGAAAGTATGAGAGGCAGTGCTGCTGTTGTTGCAGCAAAAGTGCAATGCAGGTTACAGGAAAGAGGTTCAGGTGATGGCAGTGATTGCAGGTCAGCTGAATGAGTTGGCGTTGCTGCAATGCAAAGAAGGAATGAAGCTGGTGATATGCTGTTGTTGTAGAGAATGTGCAAGAAGTCGAGATGAATTTGCAGAGAAGCTTATGCTGTAAGCAGTGATAATGGCAGTTACAGCATTAGTCTGTGATTGGGGTTTTGTCGCATACTGTTCAGGACAGAGTATAAGGAGAAACGAGAGTTTCCGCTACAGATTAGTGAAATTCAGTGAAAGAGCTGGACATGGGAAGAGTTAAGATCTCTCTGAGATGAGATGCAAGATGGATG
>NW_020629644.1:449-1000 GCF_003573695.1 Papaver somniferum
GAGAAACGAGGGTTTCCGCTACAGATTAGTGAAATTCAGTGAAAGAGCTGGACATGGGAAGAGTTAAGATCTCTCTGAGATGAGATGCAAGATGGATGGTTTGATTTGGGTTCAGCTGATTAACGGAAGGATCAACAAGGGAGTAGATGCATGTGCAGTGACTGGTGCAGGTGGTGTTAGCTCAAGTGCAGGATTGTGCAGTTGCAGCATTGGTGGTGACTGAGCTAGCCGTGTTACAGGTGGTTGTGGTCATGATAACTAGATAAATATGGTGATGTGTTGGGGTTGCTTGCAATTGAGATTTTGAGTACAAGACTGAGCCATGAAAGAAGAAAACAAGGTCGTGTGATGTTGGAATTGTAAACAAAAGAGCAAGGCAGGGAAGCTAATATGATGCTGGTGGAATTTTTGCTGGTGTCTGAGCATCAAGGAAGCAGTATTGTTGTTACCGAGCTGCTGTAACGCAGCAAGACTCTGCAATGTAATGAAGGTGTTGCAGGTAAGAACTGATGGTGCTGATGAGTTCGTGCTGAAGAGAATGGAAGATTGCG
>NW_020629645.1:0-565 GCF_003573695.1 Papaver somniferum
TAGATAAGTTCAAGTCTCCACATACCTTTTTGTTGATGAAGTTCCACGGTTCCTTGAGTAGATCTTCGTCTTTGTATGATGAATCTCCATGAAGTCCTTGAGCTCAACTACACTTTTCTATCCTAGTCCGAGACTTAGCTATGTAGGCTAGAAATCAAGACTCATAGTTTTGATCACTAACATTGACAAACATGCTTGAGATAGCAACGCATGCGAGGTCGACCGAGCTATGCTCTAACAATCTCCCCCTTTGTCAATTTTAGTGACAAAACTATTAATACATATGGAATACAAAAAAGATAAACTTTAGTGGCTCCTATTCCATAGTCTAATCTTCAACGTTCCCTGAAATCTTCGTCCTTCCAAGTACTCCAATGATCCCAAAGGTTGTAAGTTTAGCATCACCGTTGTTGAAGATCCGTAGCTATAACAATGAGAGAAATCGAGATTCTCGATCATTATTATACAATATCATAGTATTATTATGTAACATCAAAGTCCAATTGTATCACGACTTTATAATACTACGGTGATATGTATCACTCCCCCTTAGTCAATACTCCAT
>NW_020629645.1:765-1000 GCF_003573695.1 Papaver somniferum
TCCTTAAAGAAGATATGGGCTTGGCATACCCAAGGCCCAAAACCCTTACTCAAACACATTTCCACTATCCAAGCCCGTCTCGGATTTCAGCCGTCAGATCGAAGCATTTCAGCATCCTACGGTCGCTCCATCATCGCACATCAAACTCCGAAGACCCCGCTTTACATCACAACTCCCATCTCCATCTTGGGTCGTCCGTTTTGCTACATCCTTTCATCCGACGGTCGCTCCACGC
>NW_020629646.1:0-392 GCF_003573695.1 Papaver somniferum
CATCCAATCATGCTGGTGAAGTTGGATAGTCGTGATCGTTTCTGATACGGACAGTCCAGATGCTCGATCGGGCTAGTATAACACTCCGAGAGTTATAGCATGTACGGGTATTTCGTACATGCCTCCTTATTTAATGCTTGGAGATTCGTTTTGCTCTGCTGAGAGCGATCACTTAGTCGTCATGCCACACCAATAATGAGAATGAAGTAGTACAGGAAATACAAGGCTGGTCATGCATTAATTGGTAATGTTATAAGTTTATAGTGAAGAAGTATTCTCCACTTTATCAGTGGCTTTATCCTTTTCAGGATGTTAGCGCATAGTTTTGGCTTTTTTCAATTTTAGCCTTAAATGAAAATCCACCATCAACATTAAGTCCCCTGCCTAGCACA
>NW_020629646.1:403-1000 GCF_003573695.1 Papaver somniferum
TTTTACAATTTTAGCCTTAAATGAAAATCCACCATCAACATTAAGTCCCCTGCCTAGCACATAATGGTTACACTATTGTGGGGTAGGCATGAGATGGTGACAAATTTGTATAAGGAAATGACTAAGTTAAAGTAAATACGCATTTACCGCATAGATAGACATCGCTAGGTGGAGCTGGTCAAATTAGGGTTTGGGAGAAAAGCACGACTCGGTCGGCGTCGAGACCTCCGGATAAACTCTGCTGTAGCTGATTTGGTATTCCTTTAGGGTGTCCTTCAACATGTATGCGGGGTTTAAAAACCGTTATTCATTGATAGGCTTTTCTTGCAGAAACTCTATCTCTTTGACATGTCGAACAGCAGCAGATCATCTTCTTCATATCACCCAGGACCTTCTGTTAAACGCGTACGCCCATATGAGGTTCAGGATGAACATCTTTGCGATGACTCTCCTGTTCGTGTTCGCCGGAAGACCATACCAGTTCTCTCCTCCTCTTTTTTGCAGAGACGCCCATGTGTGAAAGTAGTCGATGATGATTTGACCAGTCCCCTTCCTTCAAATTCGAATACGCCCACTCCTGCGGATCTCGACGATGCC
>NW_020629647.1:0-392 GCF_003573695.1 Papaver somniferum
AATTATCCTAAGCTATCAATGGGTGCAAAGCACTATGGCAGTACAGTTAAGAACCAAGGCTGTAAGCCAAGGGCAGGGGGGAGTTTGTGCACTGATTTCAGTGCACATCAAGCTGTAAATTGCACAAAAACTAAACAAAGCAGCAAGGAAAATTTAACTAAGCAATAAGAAAAACAGATTCGGAGTTGCAAGTGACTATGAAAACAAATTGTGGGTTAAGCTAAGGGCTTAGAATCCACCTTGTGTCCTAATCAAGCAATGCAATTCTAGATTGAAATTAGGATCTTAAGCATACATTAGAATGGGAGGAGAATCAGCTTGCTCATTGATATGCCCCTAGTATTGACTGTCTTTTGACAGCACAGTCAATCACAGGCATATCAGAGCACTGA
>NW_020629647.1:592-1000 GCF_003573695.1 Papaver somniferum
ATGAGAGATGAGAAATTGATGAAATAGATGGCTAGAGAGATAGGGGAAATGATGGTTTTCGGTAGGTGATAGCCATGATGGCTTTTGGTGGGGGTTGTGGTGGTTGAGGCAGTGGAGTTGGTGGATTTGGTGGTGAAGGTGAGGCTGTTGCAGACGGAGTGTAGAAGATGGAGTCGATGGAGAAGAGATTAGGTGCTGTTTAGTTTAGGGTATAGGTGTTTGGTACTCAGGTGTTGAGCAGGTGGAGAGAATCTTGATGATCAACGAAGATAAAGCGTTGGATGCAAAGATGATGGATTGATCCAACGGCGATATGGGAAGGAAGCGAGGAGCGACCGTTGGATGCGAAAGTACAACGAAAATGACGGCTCAAGATGAAGTTAGGTGCTGTAGTGTTAGACAGGAGCT
>NW_020629648.1:0-255 GCF_003573695.1 Papaver somniferum
TTTACTTGAGGACAAGTAAAATTCAGGTTTGGGGGTACTTGATGAGTGCCAAATATTGTATAATTTTATCCCTTTTTGTTGGCATTTAACTCATCTTTTGCGCAGTAATTCTACATTTTATCCCATATTTCGTATTTTCATTGTTTTCAAGAATAAATATTTTTCTTACTTAATTTTGCATTTTTAGGTAATAAATAAAGTTTGGATGAATTGCGGAGCGAAAAGAGCAGAAAAGTAGTGAAAAGCCGGGAAGAA
>NW_020629648.1:377-658 GCF_003573695.1 Papaver somniferum
GTGCACAAGACCAAAAGGCTAGAAGTGGGCTTGAAGAGGAAGAATTGTTCTTAAAGAAGATATGGGCCTGGCATACCCAAGGCCCAAAACCCTCACCCAAACCCATTTTCTATATCCAATCCCGTCTCGGATTTCAGCCGTCAGATCGAAGCATTTCAGCATCCTACGGTCGCTCCTATGCCTGTGCATCAAATCCCGATGATTCCGCTAAACACTACAACACCTAACCTAATCTCGCACCGTAGACTTCGTTGTATTTTACATCCTACGGTCGCTACAAG
>NW_020629648.1:858-1000 GCF_003573695.1 Papaver somniferum
TTTTATTCACTGCTTAGTTACTTTCCTTTACTGTTTTGCTTAGTTCTTGCATTTTGAAGCTGTGTGCACTGAAGTCAGTGCACAATCTCACCCCTGCCCTTGGCTTACAGCCTTGGTTCCTTGCTGTTGTTATTTTATATCA
>NW_020629649.1:0-158 GCF_003573695.1 Papaver somniferum
GATTTTCACGCGTTTTCTCTGGTCCAGCACGCTCCAATTCGACTTATTCACGCCTCAACACTCTTCCAACGCCAGCAGAACTCCCCCATGCACACAAGAACTTCAATTTTGCTCGTGTTACAGTCCACGTGCTCTGTTTTGGGTGTGTGAATCATACC
>NW_020629649.1:267-535 GCF_003573695.1 Papaver somniferum
TAAATAAAACCGAGTTAATCTCGGTAGGGTTTACCAGAGGTGTGCCCACAAAACCATTACTCCAGACCCTAGCTATCTACAATGAACCTTGGAAGGCACTAAAGAATCTCCTTGGTTGGCATACAATCATTGACTATAGGAGGATGAACCCTGATGCGAAATTCCAATTTTTGTACACGAGTTTGCACTCAAGCATACTAAAATTCATATAAGTGACAGAGCTCTACTCAGATAGTTGCACTATGGACATCATATTCGGAGTCAAACT
>NW_020629649.1:735-1000 GCF_003573695.1 Papaver somniferum
CAATAGCTCCCTCCAAGTCCCTGTGGACAAACCCCTGCTTATTCACTTTCTACTTTAGATCCTGTGCACTTGCAGGTGTAAATATAACCATAGTTTTAGGTTTAATTCCTTAGCTATCACAAGTCCTAAGTGTGAGGACTTTCTGAGAGTTAAAGGTAAGGCACTAGGGAAGTGATAATCACCCCCAAACTTAGAGTTTTCAGTGTCTCTAGATAAACCTCTAATTATTTCTTGAATTTCCGTATATTCAGATTCCTTAAAATAT
>NW_020629650.1:0-571 GCF_003573695.1 Papaver somniferum
TCCAATGATGGGAAAAGTGAAATACCTTCACCGGCAATTAAGGTTCGAAAGAGCAAAGAATATCAACCTCCAAAGTCAGCACGTACGGATCGAGGTAAGAACATTCCTTATGTTTTCCACTATTGCGGAAATAAAGGTCACCTGTAAAGGAGATGTCGTTTTCGTATAAGGAATAAGAAACTTCATGATGTTCTTGCTTGGGCATCACAAGAAGTTGTGAAACCAAGATCATATGCTAAGGGTAATCCCCTTAACATTACAGGTTGTAACTTTCCAACCTTTAAGCAAATGAATCGTTGTTGTGATAAACCTAGATTTGCCTATAAACGTTATACGAAGCCTTTTCACAATCGTAATGGTTATCAAAAGGATAAATTCGTAATGACGAAGACAAGATCCGATGCTCCCAATTGGAGAAAGACTAACTTGCAAAAGAATAGTCAATCCAATTCTCTTCCGAGAAATCTTGAAGAGAGTAATGGGAAGAAGGTTCCGGTTGTTCCTAAACGCACTCAGAAGTGGGTACCAAAGAAAGCTAATGATGCTTTGAGTGTGAAAAGGAATGATCTTC
>NW_020629650.1:582-1000 GCF_003573695.1 Papaver somniferum
GTTATAAGTGGGTACCAAAGAAAGCTAATGATGCTTTGAGTGTGAAAAGGAATGATCTTCCAGAAAATTCCATGACTATGGAAAAGGAAGTATCCATGATGTTGGAACTTAACAAGTTTTTTGGAAAAATGGAATTCGATGTGAAAGGCTCTAAAAGTGATCCCTTTCAAGATAATCCAAAGGTCAATTGTGGCGAACAAGACATTATTCACCCCAACACAACTTGATTTTGTTGTAAGTGCATCCTCACCAAGGAATGCCCTACTATGTATACGGTGAGGGAAGCACGAAAATTGGGGCGCACAAATTATGTTCGGTAAGGCTGTGGAATTCAATTGGATTCATCTAAAAAGGTATGTGGATTCAATTGGATTCATTTGAGTGTGAAAAGGAATAAACTTGAGTAATATTTGTTCTT
>NW_020629651.1:0-440 GCF_003573695.1 Papaver somniferum
ATATGCATGCTACCATGATGATGATTATGATGATATGTTAGAAGAACATGAAAATATTGTGGAACCTGTTGGTTCAAAAACATATGGCTTCTCGCCCTCGACCTTCATGAATGTTGTTTTTCTAATACTCATTGTAATTCATATGATTTTGATATTGACATGGGATTCGTACAATTATTCTGTGAAGATGAACATGACATGGGAATAGTTGAATCTTCTGTAGACACTAATATGCATGAAAATATATTTGATGTGTATGATTCTCTACCTAGGTCACATTGTGATATTTCTCCTGATTTGCCAATGCATGAGAATGAATTTATTGATGATGTTGATGATTCTGAGTGTGAACTTGCTAAACTGTTTGATGATTGTGAGCATGTTGTGACACTTGTAGAAGACTTAGGAGATGTTGATGTGATTAGTAATGATGTGCCTAT
>NW_020629651.1:588-1000 GCF_003573695.1 Papaver somniferum
TGCACGATGAATCCCCGAAACTGCGCGATTTTGTTTTCAAAATTATATCTTCTGTAAAATCCAGGTTTGGGGGTAGCTCATTTTGTTTCACAGTTTCACTTGCGTTTCTTTCCTATTATTATTTGAAGCTGTTGAAACCTCTACACTTTGTCTTTTGGGTTGATCCTCAACTCTTTAGATTGTTAGTGTATGGTGAATTTTTTGTATATAATCCAGTAGATAAAATTTCTTAAAAACCCTTTTGTTCCTTTTGTATATATTTTGCTAATCCAATATGATCTCGGCTGAAATATGTTGGATTTTTGCCTTGAATAACGGAGTTTTAATTCTGCTTTCGCCGAAATCGGGTATTCTCTCTCCTTTTACTCTACTCAGCATGTCCCTTTCCATATGATTTATTTTAATTCTTTCC
>NW_020629652.1:0-425 GCF_003573695.1 Papaver somniferum
TAACTCAACATCATTGATATTGTTGCTTCCTTCCATTGTGCACTGAAAAGACTTAAGAAAATGTTTTTCACATCTGAACACCTTATATAGATAAATAAGGAATTCCATCAAACCCTAGGGAACAAGATGTTCGTGAGGGTTGGTGCGTGTACTAGGGTCAGGGCCTAAGATAGACCAAGGAAGCCCAATAAAATAAAATAAAATAGATGTTGAGGAGCAGCCAAAACAAGCAAACTAAAAAAAAAACACAATATGACACTGACATCAATCTCAAGATAAAAAATCCTGAGAGTCATGAGCATCCCTTTTTATTATATTAAAAAGAGATGCAAAATGATCTTGTCAGGGTGTAATAAGATGAGCATCTTGCTCATCAGTATTTACTTCTTCTTTTTCCTTCTCAACGGTATTTAACAAACTATCGG
>NW_020629653.1:0-368 GCF_003573695.1 Papaver somniferum
TGCTTGTCCCGGAAAGAGGGGCATCGAATTCTAAATGATATCCATTATGGTGACGCGGGGAATCATAGCGGCATGAGATCACTAGCTGACAAAGCAAAAACGCAAGGATATTACTGGCCGACAATGATACAAGATGCCGCGAGGATATCCCGACGATGTGAAGAATGTCAACGCTTCGCGAAAAAGATCCACGCGCCGGCAACAATGTTAAACTCCGTCGATAGCCCGTGGCCATTTGCAAAATGGGGCGTAGACATCGTCGGACCTTTCATCGAAGGATCAGGGAAGAGACGATTTTTGATAGTAGCCACGGACTACTTCAGTAAATGGGTGGAGGCTAAGGCCTTGGCCAGGATCAGAGACGCGGA
>NW_020629653.1:379-566 GCF_003573695.1 Papaver somniferum
GTTCAGTAAATGGGTGGAGGCTAAGGCCTTGGCCAGGATCAGAGACGCGGATGTGTTCACTTTCAAATTCCAGAACATCATTTGCAGATTTGGTATACCTGCTGAAATTGTATCTGATAACGGCAAGCAATTACAGGGGAAAAATATAGACATGCTCTTCGATACTTTCAAAATAAGAAAGAACAAG
>NW_020629653.1:766-1000 GCF_003573695.1 Papaver somniferum
ACGTTGCGGGTAACGGTTCCTACTACCTTCGTAATCTAAAAGGCGAGGTCCTCCGGCATCCTTGGAATGCTAAGTGGCTCAAACCATACTTCCCATAGAAGCAACGCAGATTTGAATCTGCATGGAGTGTACCAGAAGAAGAAGGGAGCCTGACCGCTCCACATGTTTCTATCTCTGGAAGAGGAATTGCAGTCCTCAACTTATCAATCAAACAAGCTTTCAAATTATCAAGTC
>NW_020629654.1:0-303 GCF_003573695.1 Papaver somniferum
TGTGACTACTTTTCTATCTTGCCTATCGGAGATATAAATCTCAAGCCAATCGTTACGATTGTACTCAAAATGATAGAATCAGCAATATCAGATTACACAACTACGAGAAAGTAGTATAAGTCTGGCTTCACAATCCCAATGAAGTCTTTAAGTCGTTAACCTGGTTTTTAAGAAGAAACCAAAGGTTAAAGGAGAATCGACTCTAGCTAATACAACTAGTATCACACAGGAGGTGTGGGGATTAGGTTTCCCAGTTGCTAGAGTTCTCCCTTATATAGTCTTTCAAATCAGGGTTTGCAATCA
>NW_020629654.1:314-681 GCF_003573695.1 Papaver somniferum
ACAACTAGTATCACACAGGAGGTGTGGGGATTAGGTTTCCCAGTTGCTAGAGTTCTCCCTTATATAGTCTTTCAAATCAGGGTTTGCCATCAATGTTAGCTTAGTAACAAAGCATTCAATATACACCGTTAGATGAAAACCTGATTAGATTCAAGCAAATATCTTTCAACCGTTGGATCGAAAACTTAGCTTGTTACACACAAATGTAATGCACGATTTTGGGTTTATGTAACCGTACCCAAACATGAACATTTGTTGGTTCAACAATAGTTAACCAAATGGTTAGCCATATGAGCACTTTCATATCAACCATATTCTTCTTCACCATAACTAGTTCAAATGACTCAAATGAACTAGTTAGAGAGTT
>NW_020629654.1:692-1000 GCF_003573695.1 Papaver somniferum
ATATGAGCACTTTCATATCAACCATATTCTTCTTCACCATAACTAGTTCAAATGACTCAAATGAACTAGTTAGAGAGTTTTTCAATTGTAAGGAAATCTTATGTAACTACACAAGACACAATCGAAGCAAAAACGGTTTGATTCACTTGAATCGGTTCATGAACTTTATAGCCACGGTTTGCAATTTGCATTCCTTAGTTAATATAAATAAGTTCACAAACAATCGTCTTTAGATATAACCAGCTTAAGTTCGCAGACTTAGTTCGCGGACTTAAGTTCCCGGAAAGAGTTCTCAAACTCCAGCAGAT
>NW_020629655.1:0-262 GCF_003573695.1 Papaver somniferum
GGTTAAGTTTTTGTCATATGTCTAGTTAACTAACCTTACAGCCTTAGCTAACCCCTAGTATTGGCTGTCTGTTTAAGGCACAACCAATCACAGACTAACTAGGCAGTGGATTACTAACTAATGTAGCTGATTAACCCCTTAGAGCCACCACTGACCCCTAGCATTAGTGGTCTTCTTACAGCACCACTAATCACAAGTCAGTTGGGCTTTTAGGAATCTAACTAGCCTAAGCTATTTTGAGTTCAACAAAAATTATCTTAAT
>NW_020629655.1:462-870 GCF_003573695.1 Papaver somniferum
GCACTCATCAAATACCCCCAAACCTGAATTTTACTTGTCCTCAAGTAAAACAAAACTAAGGAAATCCTAACTATACCACTGTCGCTGGTCTCTCGAATGCATTTAGCGTATGCACTAAGCCTTTTAAACCACTAAGTGTCCCTAGTGGACGAGTTGAAGTCTCGTGAAGGTTTGCTTAGAACGTACCTACAAAGTTCTAGGTCAAAATATAAGCTCAGATTCCATCAAATGTGACATGTGCAAAACAGTTTAAGCTCACAGCAAAATGGAGATATCAATCTAGCTATGAAAGGCACAATCCTAGCACTGATAACAAAAAAAGACATGTGATAAGAGTGTAAAGTGTATCTACACATGTGTAAAGAAAGATCTGAAGTTATGACTACTAATCACCAAGAGATAGTTTCT
>NW_020629656.1:0-410 GCF_003573695.1 Papaver somniferum
CTAAGCAAGCGTGGAATGCAGGACCCGTGGGAACTATCGTGTAATCTGCTGACAAGAAGCATGCGCTTGGATCCAAAAGATCTATTCATGCCGTTATGAAAAAAAAAAAAAAAAAAATGGTTATTGTTATGTGTAGTCAACTGCTGGTTCCCTTGTATTTGCCAGTTTGTTGATCTAGAGTTGAGTTATTGACCACTGGTTCCCTTGTATATGCCAGTGTGTTAATATTAGTCAGACCGATATCTCAGTCATTTAGGTTAGGTTCATCTTGGCAGAGGCCTTCAGACAGATATGGGAAACACCGTTCACTTTTCAACCATCTACATTTTTCTTTTTCCATCTTCTTAATCTTTTCATGTGATTAGTCTGACTCCGAGTATGATGTCCATCGTGAAACTATCTTAGTAGAG
>NW_020629656.1:610-747 GCF_003573695.1 Papaver somniferum
CTGTTGCGATTTCTCTGTTGCAACTTTTACTCATTTGTAATCAACTTTGGAGCAATAATAATATATTTTGAGATGAATTACACCATGATGAGCTAATTTTATTCTCTGGGGCGACGGAGGAAGCAATTCCACCAATA
>NW_020629657.1:0-337 GCF_003573695.1 Papaver somniferum
GCGTGTTTTCAATATGCGGAGCTAGAACCCATCACTGGGACGACGGAGGAAGCTGTTTTTCACCCATGTGGTAATTCTATTTAATTTCTTTATGACTATTTGCACTATTATAATTGATTTATGATTTTTCTTGATTATTTGTGATTTCGTTTGATGTCGCATGCTTAGTCTTAGGTACTTTTGATGCGTCATGCTTGTGATTTACATATAATTCTTTATAAAATCTACCTTGGCAAAGATTTAGAGTCGATGTTTGTTATTTTATGAGCTTTAATTGTCCGGAATTAAATATTGAACTGCATGAATGTGAGAATTGGTGGAATCCCGAGTGCCAGTA
>NW_020629657.1:537-1000 GCF_003573695.1 Papaver somniferum
CTAAGTCTGGCTGAAGACTTTAAACTTAGCACTTCTTGGGAGGTATCCCATGCTCATGCAACACGGTAATATCTTTCCTTAACTCTTTCGCTTCAAATGGTAACAGTTTCTCCTTGTTCATGCTTTTATTTTCATCTTTAGAACATTGAGGACAATGTTAGATTTAAGTCTGGGGGTATGGGAAAATATTTTAGTTTCAATAAATAAATACGCTCCAGAGCCTAGAGATTTATGCGTATTCAGGATGGAACTAACTAATCTAAGTGGATTGAAGCATCTTGGTTGTAGGAGTTTAGGAACCAATCTGATTAGATGGAAACATCTATAGAGTCTATTCATAAAAGCACAGAGCTCAGGTGTTAGAAATAACATGATAGTTGCACCATATCTCGTTGAGTCCTTTTCATTTCTTTTTTTCATTTTATTTTTTCTTTTTAAACGATGTTTCTCTAAGTGATTAGGT
>NW_020629658.1:0-531 GCF_003573695.1 Papaver somniferum
CTAAAGCTTCCTTGTTGTTTTGAAGGACGGTTACTAGCCTACTTTCCTGATCTCTATCCAAGTCGGAAGAAACAATCACAGGTAAAGTCTCATACGGGCCTAAAAACACATACTTCAGGGTATCTGGCAATGGTTTTAGGTCCAACTTAGGAGGCTCTTCTAACGAAGGAACTAGGGTAGACTTAGAAACTGGTAGTGGTTCGAACTTAGGTTTCCATCCGGTACTAGTGTTTAACAAAGGGGTTGAATCTAACAAAGCATTCACCTCATTAATCAATTATCATCATCGAAATCAATCCCAAAGTGAGCTAGGCATTTCTCTAACGGATCTTCTAACAAAGTGTTTGGTAATGACTTCTCGACTAATGTTCCTATCATGTTTACCTCTTCTATGCTCGAGTCATCTAGTTCAAAGGGTAGCTTACTAATATGAAAGACGTTCAACTCAATAGTCATATTACCAAAAGACAAATTCATAATACCAGTTCGACAATTAATGATCGCATTGGATGTTGCTAAAAATGGGCGACC
>NW_020629658.1:542-1000 GCF_003573695.1 Papaver somniferum
AAGACAAATTCATAATACCAGTTCGATAATTAATGATCACATTGGATGTTGCTAAAAATGGGCGACCTAAAATCACTGATATATGGTTCTCTGGGTCAGGGACATGTTGGGTATCTAGGATAACAAAATCCACTGGATAAATAAACTTGTCGACCTCAATGAGAACATCCTCGATCACACCACGAGGAATTTTAACAGACCTATCAGCTAACTGAAGTGTCATCTGGGTAGGTTTCATATCACCAAGTCCTAGCTTGAGGTACACATGGTATGGAAGTAAATTCACACTGTCTCCTAAGTCAAGCAAAGCTTTCTCAACATGGTATTTACCTATTGTGCAAGAAATGGTAGGGGACCCTGGGTCTTTATACTTAGGAGTAGTGGTATTCTGAATAATGGAACTCACGTGACTAGCTAAGAAGGATTTCTTTTGGACACTAAGCTTACGCTTTTGTGTA
>NW_020629659.1:0-420 GCF_003573695.1 Papaver somniferum
AGTCTTAGAGGGGTTAGAAAAGTTTAGAGACAAATAGGAGAGAGTTCAGATCCGAAACGAGGAAGATACCATTGATTGTTGTTGCTGCTGCTGCTGTTCAAGGAGGAAGAAGAAGAGGAAGAACAGACCAGCTAAGGCAGTCGTTCTTCATCAGTCTTAAAACCAGAACACGCTGTGTCGCTGTTTACAGCACACGTCTTGTATCGTTCTTTCCAGCAGCTTACACCCTGTGTCGCTATTTACAGCACTTTAGTTCTATCGTTTCTTCTCAGCACTTACACCATTTGTAACAGTGACGCTGTAACACTTCTACAGCGTTGCTAATTCCTATTTCATCATATAATCATCAATAAAAACACCTATTTTAGCCATGAATTTATCTTGTGAGTGTGTTTTTGGGATGAGGAGCTAAACCCATTA
>NW_020629659.1:431-1000 GCF_003573695.1 Papaver somniferum
ATACATCTTGTGAGTGTGTTTTTGAGATGAGGAGCTAAACCCAATCCCAGGGGTGACAGAGGAAGTCATTCTCACAATAATTATGTGGTAATCTCTATTTTATTAATTTATGCAATATTTTTATATGATTAATTGCATTGGTAAAAATGATTTAAATGGTTTTTATTAATCAATTGTGTTTTCCCTTGATAATGCATGCTTAGTTTTAGACTCTTGATGCATTATACTTGTGATTAACATTTGATTTTTTGGAAAATCTGCTTTTGGCAATATTAAGAATCAACCCAATTATTTAAATTGCATAGAAAAAAATATTAGATCACATAAGTATTGTTGAATGGTGGAATCTTAACCCCTATTTCTCCATAAAATTTTACGTCAGTTTGCTATTTCCCTAAATTTTATTTATATCTAGAAATTTTGTTACCTTCACAAGTCTGAAAAGACCCTGTTTACCACTACTACTACAATCACTATTTCAAAAACCATCAAATTTTTGGCGCCGCCGACGCGGACCTGTGTTTAGTTAGCATTTTTTTTTAGATTTTTTTTTTTTTTTATTATTTTTG
>NW_020629660.1:0-308 GCF_003573695.1 Papaver somniferum
AGAAGAATACATTGCTCTAGAAGAAAGACAAAATGAAATGGAATCATATCCAGTTGCGAACACCAGCTCACAAACAGCGAATGCAAGCTTATTACCCAAGATAACAAACACAGTGGCGAATACTTCGCAAGTACAACAAGAAAAGGTGACAATTAACAATCAGCAGAAATTGGTAGCTATGGGGAGTCGAGATCAAGAAGAGTATGAAATAGAAAGAAATTTCTACAATCGTGGAGGAAATAACAAGATTCAAAGACTCGATCAACCGCAAGAAACTTATGGAGGTCAAAGACCAAACTTTAATAGAG
>NW_020629660.1:508-767 GCF_003573695.1 Papaver somniferum
GATGATCTTATACCATCAACATATAAGATATATGGTTTTAATGGTACTGCTAACAAGCCTAAAGGGGAGGTTACTATGCAAATTCCATTGAAGGGAATATCTTCTGAAATCTCATTCTATGGCGTTGATATAGAATCACCCTACAATGCATTAATTGGTCGACCTTGGCTACATGGGATTCTAGGTGTAGCTTCAACTTTCCACCAATGCATCAAATTCCCTCACCCCAATGGTGTAGGAATCATAAAGGGAGATTGGG
>NW_020629661.1:0-320 GCF_003573695.1 Papaver somniferum
AGTCGGATGCTACAATCACAGGAAAAGTATCAGAGGGGCCTAAAAACACATACTTCAGGGTATCTGGTAGTTGTTTAAGGTCCAACTTAGGAGGCTCTTTTAACGAAGGAACTAGGGTAGACTTAGAAACGGGTAGTGGTTCGAACTTAGGTTTCCATCCATTACTAGTGTCTAACAAAGGGGTTGAATCTAACAAAGCATTCACCTCATTAATCACATTATCATCATCAAAATCAATCCCAAAGTGAGTTAGGCATTTCTCTAATGGATCTTCTAACAAAGTGTTTGGTAATGACTCCTCGACTAATGTTCCTATCATG
>NW_020629661.1:331-1000 GCF_003573695.1 Papaver somniferum
CTCTAATGGATCTTCTAACAAAGTGTTTGGTAATGACTCCTCGAATAATGTTCATATCATGTTCACCTCTTATATGCTCGAGTCATCTAGTTCAGAGGGTAGCTTACTAATATTAAAAATGTTCAACTCGGTAGTCATATTACCAAAAGACAAATTTATAATACCATTTAAACAATTAGTGATCGCATTGGATGTAGCTAAAAACGGGGGACCTAAAATCACTGGTATTTGGTTCTCTGGGTCAGGGACAAGTTGGGTATCTAGGATAACAAAATCCACTGGATAAATAAACTTGTCAACCTCAATAAGAACATCCTCGATCACACGAAGAGGAATTTTAACGGACTTATCATCTAACTAGAGTGTTATCTGGGTAGGTTTTATCTCACCAGGTCCTAGCTTAAGGTACACATGGTACGGGAGTAAGTTCACACCGGATCCTAAGTCAAGCAATGCTTTCTCAACACGGTATTTACCTATTGTGCAAGAAATGGTAGGGGACCCTGGGTATTTATACTTAGGAGTAGTGGTATTCTTAATAATAGAACTCACGTGTCTAGCTATAAAGGCTTTCTTCTGGACACTAAAATTTCGCTTTTGCGTACACATATCCTGAAGAAACTTGGCATAAGCGGGAATCTGCTTAATTTCATCTAATAATGGAAGGTT
>NW_020629662.1:0-279 GCF_003573695.1 Papaver somniferum
GGACAATCATTCGAAAAATATTGGTTACTCTTTTAAGCACACCTCGAAGTTTTTGACGGTTTCTGCGAGTTGAATGCGTGACTGCGCCGCATTGGATCGGTGAGGTTTTGGGTATCAAAGCTCCACTGAGCTTCCCTCGCCTCGATTTAACTTGCTTAAACTCGGATTGATTCCATAGGGGTTTGCTTAAATTGTAACGAATTCCCTTTCGAAGGATTAGAAGCTGGTCTAGAAACAATCTAAGTGGAGCCATCATGCTTGTTGTTTGCTAGAAATCTT
>NW_020629662.1:479-774 GCF_003573695.1 Papaver somniferum
CAATGCACGTGTCATCTAGCTCAGAATGTAGCTTATTGACATTAAAAATATTCAACTCAATAGTCATATTACCAAAAGATAGATTCATAATACCATTTCGACAGTTTATGATCGTATTAGATGTGGCTAAAAACGGGTGACCTAAAATCACTGGTATTTGGTTCTCTGGGTCTGGGACAGGTTGGGTATCTAGGATAATAAAATCCACTGGATAAATAAACTTGTCAACCTCTATGAGAACATCCTCGATGACACCACGAGGAACTTTAACGGACCTATCAGCTAACTGAAGTGT
>NW_020629662.1:974-1384 GCF_003573695.1 Papaver somniferum
CTAATTGCATCTAATAATGGAAGGTTGATATTAACCTGCTTAAAAACCTCCAATATATCATTAAAGTTGGACTCCCTCTTAGTCGGAACTAGCAGCTGGGGAAAAGGGGCTCTGGGAACAAAGCCGGGCTTAACAGGACCATCATTGGTCTCTTTGGAGACTCTATCAGTCTCCTCATTTTCTGGCTCAGCAGGGTGAACTACAGCATGTTCACTATCAGGCATGGAAACCTTTTTGTCAATTTTCTTTCCACTCCTAAGGGTTGTGACAGCATTCACATGATTGTACGATTTCTCTCCTTTTGGGTTGGGATCAGTACGACTAGGGAACCTTCCATCTTCTCTCTCACTTATGAACTTAGCTATTTGTCCTACTTGAAGTTCTAATTTGGCAAGACTCTGGGAATTATT
>NW_020629662.1:1395-2000 GCF_003573695.1 Papaver somniferum
GTAGATATTTGTCCTACTTGAAGTTCTAATTTAGCAAGACTCTGGGAATTATTCTTCAATTCTTGCCTAGTTTCTTGTTGAAAGCTCATGTGGTTCTTTGTTAGCATTTCATGGTTATTTGCTAACATAGTGAGAGTATCCTCTAAGGTAGAGATCTTTTTCTCGGAAGTGTTCTGAAACTGGGTTTGACCTGAAGAGTTCTTAAAACCAAAACCTGGGGGAGGCTGAGAATTGCTAGACTGGCCTTGACTCTGGCCCTTAGACCAAGAGAAATTAGGATGGTTTCTCCAACCAGGGTTGTAGGTTTCTGAGTATGGGTCAAACTTCTGACGATTCTCAAACCTAGCATTGTTATAGACAGCATGGGCTTGCTCTTCACTAACCTGACCTTCCCAAAATGAATTATCGGGCTCTATTCCACAACTAGAGACTTGAGAGGCTCTATTAGGTTCAACAAGGGACCTATTTTTAGACTGACCCATTTCTAAAGCTTCTAACCTTCTGGACAAAGCAGCAAACTTAGCATCTGACGCAAAACTCGTATCTACCATATTGGTGCTACTTCTATTGACCAAGAGTCTTTTAGGGGGTTCAACACAAGATTC
>NW_020629663.1:0-647 GCF_003573695.1 Papaver somniferum
TCTTTACATTCTCCCCATCTTATTCATTTCCGTCCTCGAAAATCAAACCATGTCCTTCTGGTCTTCAAAAACTCCCCACCTTAAAGAATAATCTTATTTCCTATCTAAGCGCAAACAATAAGAAATAAAGCACAAACATATACGACTTCTACAACTAAAATGTGTGGCTCTAGGTTCAAAATACTAATTTCCATTTCAATGAGTTACTAGTTATAATTGCGAGAGAAATTATTCTATAAATAAGTTTCCAAGTAAAATTTGGGATCTATTAGTCCACTAAAAGAAACAAGTCTCCCTTCAATGCCTAGCGATACAAGAATGCAGTTGCCCTGTCTAGGTTCATGACTCCTGACAATCCTACCTATGTAACAAGTACCACCCGAACATATCAGAATTACCAACCTTACTATTCCCCAGTGCTGGATTAACTAAATATTAATTTATTAAGATTAATTAGTCTCTAAATATTATCGTAGTCGGTGTAAATCTTGTAAATAAATTCACTTTATTTTATTTTTATTTCTTACTATTATTATTTATTTACTAAATTTCTTTTACCAATATAAATAATCCAATTTCGATTTCACTTCAATTTTATAAAATCTGATATTTTTAACTTTGTTGTAATGCCATATATAATTTTTTTT
>NW_020629664.1:0-356 GCF_003573695.1 Papaver somniferum
AACTGTAAAAACTCATCTATTTAATCTATTTACTTTAGTAGAAAAGAATTCGTTGATCGAGTAGTGGATCCAGTCCTCCATCCGGCAGGAGTCCTCACCATAATTTGGTAAGTGGAATTTTTTTTGGGGTTGTTTATAAACACTCAGAATATTGGAAGGATGATCAAAAGTCATTTTCCACATTCCCAGGTTTGTTTGGCTTACTGTTTTTATCATATCAACCTTATTCATCTCAACCATAACTAGTTCAAATGACTCAAATGAAACTAGTTAAAGAGTTGTTCAATTGTTTAGAAAACATAATTGAAATCAAATCGGTTTGATTCACTTGAATCAATCATGAACATTATAGCCAC